>NC_080473.1:22185000-22292500 GCF_030265055.1 Doryrhamphus excisus
GTATGTGTGCATGTATGCATGTATGTATGTGTGCATGTATGCATGTATGCATGTATGCATTTACATACTCATGTATGTACATACGTGTGTGCGTGTGCGTGTGCGTACTTTTGTATATATGTACATACTTATATACGTACGTTTGTATGTATGTATGTACATACTCATGTATGTATGTATGTTGTACATACTCATGTATGTATGTATGTTGTACATACTCATGTATGTATGTATGTATGTATGTACACACTCATGTATGTATGTATGTATGTACATACTCATTTATGTATGTATGTATGTATGTATGTATGTATGTATGTATGTATGTATGTATGTACGTATGTATGTATGTACACACTCATGTATGTATGTATGTATGTACACACTCATGTATGTATGTATGTATGTATGTATGTATGTACGTATGAGTGTGTGGATGTTATTGTATGTATGAGTGTATGTATGTATGTATGTATGTATACATATATATACTTATACGTATGTATATATGTATTAGTGTGTATTTATGTATGTATGTAAGGCTTGAACTACTTCAGTTGTGTAATGAATCTAAAATATATGAAAGTCTAATAATGTCTAATACATACATACACACATAAATACATACATACATAATACTAACGTATTATGTATGTATGCACATACTTGTGTGTGTATGCGTCATTGTATGTATGTATGTATGTGTGTATGTATGTGTTGTTGTATGTATGTATGTATGGATGCATGTATGAGTGTATTTTTTCTGTATACGTATGAATGTTATTGTGTGTATGTAATACATGTATGTATGTATGTAATACATGTATATATGTATGTCTGTCAAGTCAGGTTATACATTTATAGCCATTAATCACAAAGGAGCCTCAAAGTGCTTAACAAGCAGGCAACAGAAGATGATAGACGACATCCTGTGAGCTGAATCTAAAGAAACCTTTAGAAGGGGCCGCAGATGGGGGTCCTCGATCCCCCTTCTAGGATGGCCAGGCTGCAGTGGACGTGGAGAGGGCAACAGTTAAATATAAACAGGGGGTGGCGTGGCTCAGCTGGTAGAGTGGTCGTCTTCCAACCCGAAGGTTGTGGGTGGATCCTCCGTCCTGCTGTGATCATGTCAAAGTATCGTTGGGCAAGACACTGAACCCCCGGTTGCATCATCGGCAGGTAAATAAACACAGTCTAAGCGCTAAGCAAGTGAAAGACCATTTACCAAAAGTCACAGCCTAAAAAAAGAGATGTCGCGCCATCGGGTCAGCCGCGGGTCTTGGGATGATCGCCAGCCAAAGCGGGGCCCTCTGCTGTAGCGCAGATGTTCCAGATGTTGTCCACTTGAGTCAGGGCAAGTTCCAAACAGCAGCATGGATGCATCAGTGCAATGTTGCAAAGATGAAAAAATGCTGTCTTTGACATTCTTAATGTGCTTATGAAAGAATAGAATGGAATCCAATGATGCTTTTATCAAAGCCCAGAGTGGCGTCCTTAAACGGGCAACTCTGTTTCTTTAGCAGGGCCAATCATCAACATGTCACTTTTATCGGGGTTCATGTGTAAAAAGTTACAGGACATCCGTTGTGTGATATCTATGAGACAAAGATGAGGTATGTTAAGGTACTGAGTACTAAGATACTGTAAGGCAACCTTGGCGTCGTGTACTGTACACAAACGACAGAAAGCAGCAGCAATTTGTTCAATAAATCTTTTAATCTCAACAGCAAGTTAGCTTATGTGTGGTCGACAACAATGAGAGGAAATATAAAAGTCCATTTGTTGTTGGGGGTGGGGGGGGGGGGCATATTGGGGGTGAAATGTGATAAGTACTAGGAAACACATCGTCCTCCAGTACTACTACTACTACTATTATGACTACTACTAGTTTCAGTCCTCACCAAGAGACAAATATTGCTAGGATACGTTTGCCACGTGCAGACACGGAGCCGCAAAGTAAAGAAAGTGAAAGTGAAAGAAATGCGGTGGTGGCTCGTACTGGTAAACGTCTGAGCTTTCTGTACCTTTTGTATAAAAAACTAAACACGGCTCTATTCGCTTTGGAGGGAGGGGAGGGGGGGGGGCAAAGTCAAAGGCACACTCACAACTCACTTTCAAATTAGTTGGGCTGTGGTAGGTTCTTTCACCTGTCGCTACATTTAGCCTCCCTGTTGGCAAAGATCTCCATGGACCAGGTTGACAGAGTGGATGATGTCCAGTCATGTGGCTTTGACACTTTAATACAGCCGGAAAATGAGTAGACAAATACCGTCATGTCCGAATACTACAAGATGGAAGTTAGGATTTAAGAAGAAAAAGAAGTCCGACTTTTAGGACTTCTTTAAAAAGTCCCAATTTTGAATAAGAAATCAAATATGGTCAGAATTTGGTGAAGCAAAAGTTGTCATTTTCACAAGTTTCCTCACAAAACGGCTACTTTTTCCTTGCGGTGTGAGAAAAAAGTTGGAATTGTTTTGATTTTACGATAAAAAGCTTTTCATTTACAGGAAAAGTTTATGGGAAAAGTCCCAATATTCCAAACAAGTAGACATGTTACAAGGAAAAGTCTTCATTGTATACTAAAAATGGACGTTTTGACAACTTTTTGTCAAACTAAAACATTTTGTGAAAATGACAACATTATTCGTGTCAAATTATGACTTTTTCCCCCTTGTACGATCTTCTTGTAACCTTTACAACTTTATTCTGCTAAAATGATGACTTTGATGTTCGCCAGGAAAACAAAATCATAAAAAAAAATAAAATTCATATTATTGCTAACCTTCATGAAATGATTGGGGTAAAATTGCGACTTTAATCGCTATGTAACATAAGGATGTGATAAAAAGTCAAATAAGCAACAAGGAGCATCGTTCAAACAAGGTTAAAAAGTTGCAAAAGTCATAATTTAACAAGAATTTAGTTGTGATGTGACTTTCTAAAAACAATTTCTATGGGGGAAAAATTACAATAAAAATGTTTTAAATTATTAAAACATTTTAAATTATAACTTTGTTGTGTCACTTATGATTACAACATTATTCCTGTAAAACCTTTCCTCCTGAACTTGGACATTAGGCTCCTCTGGCTCCCCCCGGTGGACAGAGTCAGCTGAACCAATCCGCTTTGAATGAAATGCATGATGGGAAGAAATAAACATAGCTGTGTATTTATTTTAAACTGGTACTCGGTACTTGCATTGTATATGTCTTATCTAACTTTTGAGTGTTAACTTGCTATGTGATGATTTTAGCGTTCTTTGTAAGACGACGAAATCTGACTTCAGAATCGCACGGCATTACATTGTCAATTGTTGTGTGTCGAGGAACAATAGCATGCTGGGATACGATGGGACAGGAAGTACCGCCGAGCCACTCTGAGGTCTGTTGTTAAAGGAGGCGTTATTGTAATGTATATGTATTATTACTCTTTTGAACGCATATTGTTCTGAGAAGCCGAACTGTTTACTTAAGTGGCTTACTTAAGTTCGCCAACTGAAGCCGGAAGGGGGGGGGGGGTGCAAACAAAATAAGGTAAATTTTACAAGAATGTAGTTGAAAAAAGGCAATATTTAAAAAAAAAAAATCTTATATCTGACTACGACTAAAATGAGGACTTTATTTCCTCAACAACGGGTATTTATAGTATGTATCATTTTTCCACATGGCGTAATACTCCTTGGCAAATGTGTATTTTCTATTTTCCGTGAATGAAAAGCGGCTTGGACGCGACCTTGAAGTGTTGACTTGCTGCTACAGTTGGTGCCCCCCCCCCTTCTTGGACAATGTCCCGTTCCCGGCGGAATAGAAAGTCACGTGACCTTGGCCGGCCTGCAGGGAAGATACTTCAAACGGGACTCATCGCAGTCTGCGTGCCGCTGAAGAACCAAGAAAAGGAAAGATCTTTGACCTTCGCCGTCGCAAGGTCACGTCATTCCTTTACATTCATTCGAAAAAAAAGCCTGTGTGGTCTTCAGTCACGGATGTTGACACTCGGCTGGTCATGTGACGTTATTGCCGACGTGTGCAAACCAAAACCACGCACTCCAGCTCCGGAGCCAATCAGCCGAGCGCTCCACGGCGCTCCACGAGGATGAATATTGCTTCAGTATTGCCACATAAAAGTAGAACCCCGTTTATCCCGGGACACAAATCAAGCGCTCCTTGGATCAAGCAGCTGCCCGACGCGTTCAGTAGTGTACCACTCGGTTCAGTAGTTAGAAGAGCCGATAGAACAGTTGCTTCCTGCCAAATACTGTGCACGTATTGTTCCAATCCTTAGCAGTTAGCGTTGTCGGTAGACGCTTGGATTTGCGCTGGCGTGATAAACGAGGGACGCGTTCTCCTCGTCTCGTTGTTGAAGGGGTTTTATTTCCGATGCCAGCCTTTTTGTGCTTTTGCTTTGCCGGTCCGTCCCAAAAGAGTCCGCTTCCAAAGCCCGTCGCCGTCGTCACGGAGACAGGCACTCGCTCCCCCGCCCTCGCTCCGTGGAGGGTGATAAAGGAGGTAAGCTAAGAAAGGGAAGTTTGGGTTTCCGAGGTTCTAGGGAATTCTATTCGTCGTACGAGAATCGAGACCGCGCCCTCCGCGCCCTCCCCGCCCTCACCGCCCTCACCGCCGTTTCCTTCTTCCGGCTCGGAGGCCTCAGTTGACCAACACAAAGCCGTGCTGCGAGTCCACCGTCTCCATCATCTCGCCGTCCAGGAGCGGGTTCTGCAGCTCCGATAGAACCAATCCATCCCGCTGGCCGCGCTCGGCGTCCGATGCGCCGGGCCCGGACCCCGCCTCCCTCACTGAGGATGCGGGGATCAGCCCAAGGTCCAAGGGGTACTCGTACTGGGCGCCAGGGGGCGGGGCTTCGGCGGAGAGGCCCGAGACCCGTTGCTCTACAGGGTAGCAGTACCCATCGTGAGGCTGCTGGTGGTGGGGGTGCTGAAGGTGGGGGCCAGGGGGCTGGTGCTGGGTGTAGTGGTGGTGGCTCATGTAGGGGTCGAAAACCGAACCCTCGCTCGGCTCCATGAGGGGGGTCAGGCAGTGGGGGTACGTCGAAGAGGCTTGTTGGCCGCCCGGTTGCTGAGGTTGAGTTTGGGCCGCCATTGGGGGAACCTGGGCGGGGTTCTGGGAGGCCGCCGGGTCCAAAGCGGGGCCCCCTGCCGGGTAGGATCCTTCGGCAATCTGCATCTGGTTGAAGTAGACCTGCAGACCCAGACCCTGGGACTGCTGCAGGTACATCCTCTTCTGGTTGAGTCTGTGAGGAGGACACACCTCGGTTACATGCGAGGACAGACGTTCCCGCCTTATCTTTTCCCCATCCTTGGAATACTGTCCACTGAATACAGTTAGCATGCCATCCAGATGGAAACGAAGACCAATTGCAAGATAACGGCCCATCAAAGAGGACTTTACCTGTGTTCTTGCAGTTGCTGCTCCAGACTTCGAGGAGAGTCCTTGCAGAACATTTGGCAGCTTGCTGGACTGTTGGCCAAAACGCTCGTCTGCTGGACGGAAAAACATCACAAATTACGACTGCATTTCCATATGTCACCTTTTGTCCACCATTGCTGCTAAACGGGAGGTACCGCTACAGTGTGGAAGTGGTCTGGATGTACTACAAACATGTGAAGTAGCCAAGCGCCTGGACCATACAGGATGTTGGCCTCACGCTCCACTACATAAACAACGACTGGACTTTGGAGTCCTCCTGTCCCCACAACGTCTTATTCCCGCAGGAAGACACGGGTGAAAACATGGCCACCGACTTGACGGAGTTTCTTCAGGATTGGGACAAGAAACACGTGTCCAACCACTGACACTGGATCCCGTCTCGGGAAAGCAGCTGTCCTCAACAACTGGAATATAGTGGCTTCACTTGGACACTTGGACACTTGCTTTGGACACTTGCTTCAGAGACTTGGATACTTCCTTTGGACACTTGGACACCTCCTTTGGACACTTGGACACTTGCTTTGGACACCTCCTTTGGACACCTGCTTCGGACACTTGCTTCAGAGACTTGGACACTTCCTTTGGACACTTGGACACTTCGACACTTGCTTCGGACACTTGCTTTGGACACTTGCTTCAGAGACTTGGACACCTCCTTTGGACACTTGCTTCGGACACTTCCTTTGGACACTTCTTTTGGACACTTGCTCTCGGACACTTGGATACTTGCTTTCGGACACTTCCTTTGGACACTTCCTTTGGACACTTGGACACTTCCTTTGGACACTTGGATACTTCCTTTGGACACTTGCTTCAGAGACTTGGACACTTCCTTTGGACACTTGCTTCGGACACTTCCTTTGGACACTTGCTTTGGACACTTGGATACTTGCTCTCGGACACATGGACACTTGCTTTGGACACTTGGACACTTGCTCTCGGACACATGGACACTTGCTTTGGACACTTGGATACTTGCTCTCGGACACATGGACACTTGCTTTGGACACTTGGATACTTGCTCTCGGACACATGGACACTTCCTTTGGACACTCGCTTTCGGACACTTGGACACTTCCTTTGGACACTTCCTTTGGACACTCGGACACTTGCTTTCGGACACTTCCTTTGGACACTTGGACACTTGGATACTTCCTTTGGACACTTGGACACTTGGACACTTCCTTCGGACACTTGGACACTTCCTTTGGACACTTGGATACTTCCTTGGACACTTGGATACTTCCTTGGACACTTGGCTACTTCCTTTGGACACTTGGACACTTCCTTTGGACACTTGGACACTTCCTTTGGACACTTGGATACTTCCTTGGACACTTGGCTACTTCCTTGGACACTTGGATACATCCTTGGACACTTGGACACTTCCTTTGGACACTTGGCTACTTCCTTGGACACTTGGCTACTACTGGATACTTAAATTTACAGAGTCACGGAGTTGTCCAAAAAGTGTAGGGAAGACGAATGATTCCAGAATGAAATTAGCGTTAGCAACTAGCGTACCTGCAGATGATGGCTGAGGAAGTGCGTCTCCAAACTCTGCCTGCGTGACAGGAGGGGGGTCTGTGGCCCCCCTGGGTACAAAGCGGGGCCCTCCTGTTGCTTGGACGCCTCGCCCTTCCAACACAAACACGGGATGTGAGAAGGCAGCAGGTCTACGTCTACGGGTCAATAAAGCCCCTGGATGGGGGCGCTTCATGGCGTGAGCTAAGTGGATTAGCCACGCCGGGCGCTGCCAAAACGCTTTTGTGTTGAGCGATGAGCCAGATGCCTTTGGCTAAATGGTACGGTCCACAGGGATTACACAGGAGTTCAATAGAACGAGAGCTTATTAAAAGAGGGCTGTTATTGCATTATGAAATATTGCATTATGAAATATTGCATTATGAAAGATGGGAACAAGCCTTGTCTATCAATTGTGGTATTCTTGGTGTGTTTGCGTTGACTGGAAAGCCCGTGACCGATTTGGTGCTTGTGATTGGAACGCTCGTCTGGGCCACGGCGAAGTGTGACCGACTCCAACAATGGCCGCATTCACTTTGGCCCCGGCTCCAGCGGGCTCCAGCGGGCCCCGAGGGGACGAGACACAGTAAACAAGCCGCAGTTGGCTGGCTCTCCAGGGGTTACACAACAGACAGGGTGCCCGCTTTTGGTTTTTTACATTTGTGGACAAAACAGAGCAAGGCTCGCTCGGCGGCTATCAAGGGACGATGCGGGGACTGACCTCCAGGAGGTTGTGCAAGTGATGTTGGGGTCCCGGCGGGCCCATGGCGGCCCCTTCCCCGGAGCCCATCTGCTCCACCAGCATTTGGACTTTGTTCAGCTCCAGGATGCCTTTGGTCCGAGCCAAGTTCTGGAGGTGCTGTCGAAAGGCAACCAAACCTGTGCAAAACATGAAGAATATTAAATATGTCATCAGGCTATTTTTACCAGGCTTCTGACGTGTGATGGGATGTACGTCAGCGTGCGTCGGCGTGTGCGCTTGTGACCGCGTATACTGGATTGATCTCGTATTTGCGTGTGTGTGATAGGACCCATCCAGTGGTGACGAGCTGTGCCTGTGAACCATAGGACCTGACTCACTGTGGTGGTGGGAGGCATTTCCAACCCGACTCAGCCGTCTGACGCAAAAGAATCCGCCGCGTCAACATCAACGCTCTCTCTCTCTCTCTCTCTCCCCCCCCCCCCCCCCCCCCCCCAAAGAGGATTAAAATGAATGAAATAAATGCACCAGCAAGTGGGAGTGCACAGTGGTATCAAGTGAAGCAGGTAGACGTTGAACATTTCCCCCGCAATTAGCTTGGCCAAGGTTTTTGATATCATGCCGTTCACGTTTTAACTTAACTTTTATACATTTTAAGACATTTTAAGAAATCTGGGTCAAAAATGACCTGGTCAGGTTGTTTTCTTGAAACATATTTTTGATATCATGCCATTCACATTTTTAACTTACCTTTTATACATTTTAAGAAATTGTAGTTTTTGTGTTACTACCCCAACCTTCCATAAGTGGGTCAAAAATGACCCGGTCAGGTTGTTTTCTTGAAATATCTTCATAATGAAATGGCCAAATTGTCCTAAAAAGGCATTGATTCTAGTATGGGTGATTTTTGGGCCACTTATGGAAGAGTGGAGGGTCCAGTCACTTAAATCAAATGTTTTATTTTAATTTATTGCATGTATAATTATTGTACGGTCCAGAGAGACAAAGATAAAAGTGAAAGTGAGGTTGGGAGAAAAGGGAAGATGGCGACATATGTGGGCTGAAACCTTCAAATATCTGGCTGTGATTCATGCTGTGAATCAGCGTCATCAGAGGAGATGGGGGAGGGGGGGGGGGGCTTGCGGTGCGTGGAATCGTAACAACAACAAGAAGTGTGTCAAAGATGGTGGAAAGAACCAAAAAGAGCGACTTCCCGACCTTGCGTGAGCGAGGTGTCAGAGGCTCGGCGTCCTTCTCTGAAGCTGATGGGCGAGCGGTTGTGGGTCTCCCTGTGCTGTGAGGTGATGGCGGCCATGGCCAGGTTGGCGGGCCGGGCGCTCAGGAATGACGGCGTGGGGACACGGGAGGCCGCGCTGTTGGCCAGTACCACCTCACCGAGTGACGGGGGATCCTCCAGCAGGCCGAGGTCGCTTTGCATGGAGCCCATGTCGTAGCCCATGTCGGAGTCCACGCTACCCATGGAGGGGTTGTGTCCCAAGGCGAAGAATTTCCCTGGGGGGGGGCGTATAAAGGCTGTTTCAATGCATTGTTGGGAACCTGAGGTTGTGCTGGATAAGCTGACGTCCAACCCTGCGTCGACGTTCCCGGCTGGTTGGTGACCTCGGAGAGGGTGTGTCGCCTTTGGCCGAAGCGAGCCGTCCGATAGGCCAGGAGCAGGTGGGGCGCATCCTCCTCCGCGTCGGGCTCCTCGGTCTCGACGCCCTCATCAATCGACGTCTCCATCATGTTGCTAGGCGACGAGGCGGAGGACTTACGGAGTACAGTGGGGGGAGGCAGGGGGTCCAGTAGGCAGCCGTTCACCTGAAATAGGAGCAGAATAGTTTGGAACCAGCCTTTATTCTTCTCACTTATACATATAGAAATAATATTATATCATATACATACATATCCAAATAATATCATATCATGTAAATAGTATCAATTGTGCAATACATTGGCTATTGATTGTGTCTTGCAAAAGGAGGCTTGCTGTCCCCTCAGTGGGAGTGCGGAGGGTGTGCAGACAGGTAGGCGGAGACAGGAAATGAGTTTTGATTGACACATACCATCAAAAGTTTGTGCATGAGTTGGTGCAATAAGACCCTGGTGTCAGTCTAGAGGGAGCAACTTTGCCCAATTCCTCCATCTGCTTTCACTAGTGAGCTGGGATCGGGAATGTTGTTACTCAACAGCCTCATACTCATGCGCACACCGCAAAAAGGGTCAGTAAGGATAATTCATAATGCCGCCTACATTATGTCATTGTATGGTCATATCACCTCGTACTTTGGTACGGGACAAGAAATTAAAATTTAAAAAATGAATAAATAAATAACTTCAATTATATTAGGAAAGCAGGAAGTGAACAAATGTAACAGTTAGTGATTGTAAAAGTACCAGATGGAGGGGTAGGATTTAATAAGCTTTGCTTCTTCCTACTCCTTTTGGACATGTGGAACTGGGAACTGATTATGGGATGCACTCAATTGGAATCTGATGCATGTTCTAATGAAATTAAACCATTACCATTACCATTACCATTAGCATTACCATTAGCATTAGCATTAGCATTACCATTAGCATTAGCATTATCAAAGACCTGTTGGTAATCTGCAATCAGGAGGGAATAAACACAGAATAAGTCAAATAGAGCTAAAAAAAAATCAAATAACGCCACGGGTGGAAGGAGTGAAGGAGAAGGAGGAGGAGGAGGAGGAGGAGGAGGAGGAGGAGGAGGAGGAGGAGGAGGAGGTCTCTCCATCCGTGTGTGTTCACTCTGCACATTCGGTCACCTCATCATCACAGGACCGCTTACATAACGGCACACCGCCCTGCTCACACACATCACATTTTGTTGGGAGCCAGGAGTGGGGTGGAAAAGACATTTTGGGGCATGATAATTGACAACTGCATGTGTGTGTGTGTGTGTGTGTGTGTGTGTGCGTGCGCCCACGGGGTCCTATAACAGCCCACCAGCAGGAAAAGGTCGTTGGTTGGCGCAGATGAACGGGGAAAGAAGTCCGTGAATGTATGAGAGACATGCGCGGGACCGGCAGCTGTCCCGTCTGATGTTAGCGCCGGCTGGGAGCTTACGTAAGACGGCCGGTCAGCTGAAGTCTGGCAGGTTGACACGCACACCGTGGTCCGCATACACACACACCACACGGACACACACCTCTGACTCACAGTGAATGAGCCTATCAAAGCAAATCACTGTCACAGCGCATCAACATAACGTTTGTGGACATTCTTTGGCGGGACCATAACGACTAGAATGACTACGTTTCCCATAACCTCAGCCGTCAAGTTAGAAGATGAGCATGCAAAGGACACCACACACACACACACACACACACACACACACACACACACACATGCGGGCGTCCAAAGTGGTGCATGTCGCCGCCACCTCGGCCATGCGTCTCTGACTGAACCTACTTTAGGCGTGTTGACGTCCTCAGCCATGAAACTCTGCTCAAGGGCACAGGCAGGCTGTGCAAAGGTGAATCCATCAGAGGTGGCTTGCGGCACGGCAGGTGAGCGCAGCAGGCGGACCCCCTGGGGCAGCAAACCCACCTGGGCCGAACTGCTGGTGGACTGCGGAGAGGGAAGGGGAACAAAGTGGTCAGCGAGTCTCCTTTAACCCTTTGGTGCAGAATGAAAACCTGGTCAGGTCATTTTCTTGAAATATCTTCGTAATGAAAATGTTTTATCATTTCATATTCCAGGTATTCCTCAAAAAACATGTTTTTGATATCATACCATTGACATTTTTAACTTATCTTTTATACATTTTAAGAAATTGTAGTTTTTGTGTTACTACCCCAACCTTCCATAAGTGGGTCAAAAATGACCCGGTCAGGTTGTTTTCTTGAAATATCTTCATAATGAAAATGTTTCATTTTACAGATGCTGGATGAAATCATTCTTGTGTGGTCCTAAATATAATACTAAATATCATACAAGTGATTATTCCTAACCAAAATGGCCAAGTTGTCCTAAAAAGGCATTGATTCTAGTATGGGTGATTTTTGATCCCCTTATGGAAGAGTGGAGGGTCCAGTCACTCGTGCATCGAAGGGTTAAATGGTCAAATGGAGGTGCTGTGATTCTCCACTTTTAAATGAATGAAAGGAAAGGATATTTGTCGCTAAGGACAGAAAATAAAGCAAAAGCAAAGATCAAGCAGAGCAGATGATCGGCTCAGCCTGCTGCTCGATGCGAGCGTGAATACCAGCGCTTTGATCATCCATACTCGCATTATCACACGCACGGGCTTTTTGGCTACCTTGACGACGGTCTGCTCGGCGATTGTGCTGGGGCGTCGCTGACGGGCATCCAGCCGCTGGTCCACCGGGAAGCTGCAGCGGTGGGCCTTGAGACGTTCCACCAGCAAGTAGTAGATGGCAGCAAAGTGGTTGTAGCTTTTGTTCTGCAGGGACTGAGGGACAAGAAATTGAACAGAATAGAAATTGATAAACATTTGATCATAATGTGCACAGAATTTGACAAGAATTTAAGGCCGTTTGGGGTAGTACTAGCAGAGTTGCATTCAATACCACAATGTTAATGCTTCATTTGACGACCAAACAAAACGGAGTACGAAGTGGTTAGCGAGTCCAAAGATGCCAAACCAACAAAATCGGGACTTTCAGGGGAAAGATAAATATCCAAAAAACGAAAAGGTATTTCAATGTATTGTTTGAAACCGACCACCTTTGTCATGGATTGTTGGGTTTCGCCAACTTTTACAAGATATAATTTACAGCTGTACGTTTCACCATATATGATGGTGGATATATGGACCTGTGACCTTTGTCCCAAGTCGTTACTCTCATTATATTTGACTACATTTGACAATACTGCACCAAGACTTGATTTCAAGATGTTTCTAAAATGTTCCAGCAAAGTTGGCATTTTGTTCTCTGTAGTTTTTCCCACTATACAAGACTACTGTCATACTAATATATTATACTTATAGACATTCTATATGTAAGATTAACCTTCCTCTTGTGTTAGCTTCCTGCTAGCATCTCTTATGCTAACGGGTCGTGTATTAAATGAGCTATAAAATCCACTAAAAACAATAAGTTAGCATCAAATTAGCTTGTCATGTCTTGGTTACCTTCTTAGGCTTCCTCATCCATGAAAATGTTGCTTTTAATACTTTTGGTGTGGCCATGGAGGCCTTTTTTTGTCACTATACCCCTCCATTTCTATTTACAAAAATGCTCAAATCAACCTCAAAAGAATCATATTCATAAATTGAAGGTTCTTTTGTTAATTGGCTATTACTGAGGGATATAGAACATATCTCTTAAAGCAATGAGTTAGATTTATTTTCTCATTTGAGTATGAATGACTAAAGAAACATGTATGGTGTTGGGGTGAATTTTGACCCATATATATTCATGTCAAGAAAAGGTAGAAAAACTTATTGTTTTCAGCAACACAACTTTAGTATAAAGTGAAATGAAAAAGCAGAACAGGTCCAGATCTTGGTTCACTGTACTTGTTGACATTCTTTCCATCATCCAAATTGGAAATGTGAAATCAGCCAATCAAATGAGTGAATTCACGTCACATGTCCGGACATTGTTTTTTAGAAAGGGTCGAAAAATGAGCACAATAGTTTTTATTGTATTCTAACCTGTGTTAACCCACTCAAGCTTGGTTATTGTGTGTAGCTGCTCTATGGGAGTCCACAACTCAAAAAAAGGGTCGAAAAATGAGCATAATAGTTTTTATTGTATTCTAACCTGTGTTAACCCACTCAAGCTTGGTTATTGTGTGTAGCTGCTCTATAGGAGTCCACAACTCAATTTTTTTAAATTGTATTCTAACCTGTGTTAACCCACTCAAGCTTGGTTATTGTGTGTAGCTGCTCTATAGGAGTCCACAACTCAATTTTTTAAAATTGTATTCTAACCTGTGTTAACCCACAAGCTTGGTTATTGTAGCTGCTGTAGAAGAGGAGCTGGTTGTCATTGTGTTGGCTAATTGTACACTTATGATTTCAGTTGTGGCTCAAAATATTGCTTTCTAGTCATATTATTATAACCGGGTCCAAACCCACCCTAACAATACAGTGGTCATCATTTCAACCAGACCATTTTAAAATGTAGTAAAAATGGAGGAAGGCTAATAAAGATGTGTTACTGTATTTTAGTTTCTTGCTAAAAACCTTCCAAGAGTCATCAGACATCCCGAATGAAAACATTTTGCAAGCATATGAAGAATCTGATGATGCATTACCTCCAGAGTCTTGTGCTGGTCGATGCCAAGGCTGTGCATTAAGCGAAGGACTTGCTCGCTGTACTCGCCTACGCCCGCCTCGCCCGCCTCAGTAGGTGCTGGCGGCTGGTAGAGAACGGGCCGCTGCACCGGAACATCGATGGCCATCCACTTGTGCTCTTTGATCTGGGCCACGGAGAGACGCTTCGATGGGTCCAGGACCAACATCCTGCGTATGAGATGCTCGCAGTCTGTAGACGGAATCAAACCGGGAATCAGTCATGAAGGATCACATACTATGCACATTAGATTTCTGACATGATAATAGAATTGGTTTCCACTCTTCTTAAATTCCCTCCTGATCTCTTGATAATGGCTACATGAGATTGACGTCATCCACAGCCGGGGTCCTAACAGGATTACGGTCCCCTGCCTGCGCCCCAAACGCCTCCACTGCATTCCAAGCTGCCGCACGGCACCCTGACCCGTACGCAATGCAGTTGTCTTTCCCATAAACGCTTAAAGTAACAAGCAAGCTAACGCTTCTAGTCCTCAACTGCTGCACTCAAAAGTGTGGACATTCGAGAAAACATGTCCGCCATGATATTATTTGTCTGACAAAGACGCCACGATTAAACCCGAGTTTGACCCAAAGGTTGGCTAGACTTAAACATTCCTAGGATAGCTTCAATCGCTACAAAAGTTTGTAAAAACAAACATGAGTTTGTTAAGATTGAATGGACTTTTATTGGATTAGAGACCCGACAAAACAATTTGTTAAACAATATTGTTGGTCATGCTGTGTTAGAAAATAATAAAAAGGAAATTCAGCAATACTTTGGTTGCATTATTTTTAATGCTCTATTTTCATAACTATATTCAATTCCACAAATTCATGTTAGCAACTAAATATTGATTGAACGAGGATAAATAGTCAAAATAAAAAAGAAATATAAATAATATAAATAAAATAAATAGCCAAAATAAATAAAAAAGAAATATAAATAAAATAAATAAAATAAATATAAATATAAATAAAATAGCCAAAAGTCTCTCTCCCGCTTACAGTTAGTCCAGAACTCTGTGGCACGGCATTTAACAGGAACCAAAAGGGGGGAGCACATCACCCCAATTCTGGCCTCCCGGCTTTGGTTGCCTGTTCGCTTTAAGATTGATTTTAAGATTTTATTGTTTGTTTTCAAGACGTTGAATGAATGGTGCCTAAGACGAGACTTAAGACCAAGGGAGACCGAGTCGAGACCTTTTTTGTGGTCGGCCCCAAGCTATGGAACCCCCCCCCCCAACATCGAAAGCTTTAAGTCTTGTCTTAAAAGCCACTTTTATTTTCTGGCTTTTAACTCGGAGTGAGTCGTATGGTCCTGTGTCTTTTATTTCTTTTTTATTTGAATTGTTTTTATTTTTTAGACTTTTATTGCTGTGCTTCTTGTTTTTAATATATTCATTTTTAATAATTTATATAAAAAAAAATAATAAAATAATAATACAAATAATAAAAAATAATAATTGTAATAATTTTATTTCTTATTTGATTTTTTAGTTTTGGATTAAATTCAATTTGTACCTTTATTTATTGTATTTTATTTAGACTTTTTCTTTTACTAGACCGTACAGCACTTTGGAAACTGTGTTTATAAAATGTGCTATATAAACAAAGCGGATTGAGTGGAATAAATAAAGTTCTTAGCAGCAAGTCAAATGTATTTAGCAGCTTTATTGACGGTACATACATTTATTGAGAAACTAAGAAGCCGCATTCACCCCACCAAGACCACAACCAGGACGAGACTCCATAGCACGTTTGCCTCACGCTCTTCCAACTGAGCCGAGCGCTAACTTCGACTGCTGTGCTCGTTGCTACGGCTGTGTTTATAGCAACAATCCGAGATGAATACGTTTCTCTGAAATGTCCAACCGCCCAGGGAAAGTTGTGGACTATGTCGGGGGCGACGCTGCTGGAGCTGGCTGGCCGACTGATTGACACACTGGTTCAGCCAGGACATTACACCCCCATGATTCAACCACAGAAGCATTCCAGTTAACACTCGCAGCCTTCAAGAGGTGTACCGTTGCAGCAAGTCAAGGAGAGGAGCACTCCAGACTCCAATATGACTTGGCCTTTGGAACATACGTAACTGTCAAACCTCCTGGTGCTGCTTGAGCTACAGCAATCTGTGAGGTCTTCTACTGGTCGGCTTTGGAGTCAGAGAGTTCCGACCAATCTCGTTATCTGAACCTTTTGGAATTGATCACATTTCTGCATAAAATCACCATCAAATGTCATCTGGTCTTTGTCAAAATCACACAGATGAAAAAACAGTGTCTGCTTTAACTAAAACCACCCAAACATTTGTAGGTTTTCATATTTTCATATTTTTCATAATTTTTTTAAACCAATTTTTACCAAACAATTGAAGTCAGGTGTGTGCCCAATTGTCTCGACGAGAAGCATTGTCTGATGTGCACCTTGATTCGCTCAAAAGATCTGTCTGAAGACCTGCGATCCAGAATTGTTGATTTGTATAAAGTCGGGAAAGGATACAAAACCGTGTCTAAAAGTCTGGATGTGGCCGCCCACCAAAGATGACTCCAAAAGTTCAGCACAGAATACTCAATACTCAGAATACCCAAAGATCAGATCACATTTGATGGTGATTTTATGCAGAAATGTGAGAAATTCCAAAATGTTCAGATACTTTTTCATACCACCGTATCCCCCAAACTCATAAAAAGGATTAGGAATCAGAAGAAAAGTCAGCTTTACAGGATAGAAATACAACACTGCTAATGAATGAGCTAATAATCAGTCATTTCAGGACTGGGAGTAATGAGTATTTTCTCTGTCAACAAAGTTTCCCTGATTAGAAGAAGATTGTGGAAAAGAAGAAAAAACATGAAGTCACGCATCTGTAAAGAAGCCAGAACGTGATTTCAAATGGAATGCAATCCTTGATGTATGTTTTTGTCCCTGAGGTTAAACAAAACAAAGAAATAATGTCTGTGTATATGAAATACTATCAAATTATTAGTTTTTTTTATTTCTGAAGCCAAAAATAATATCATTTCCGGCTCACATCTTGGTTGATTTCCCTACTGTAACACTCTTTGATATTAGAAACTCTGCACCTACAGTATATGACCAAATGGAGACACAACTATGAAAGATTTTGCAATTTTCCTGATTATTTTGCAGCCCGTGACATACTTTGGCTTGCAGTTCCCGATGCACTTCAGACACAAATGTCTTGCAGGAGGAGAAAATAGAAAGCCGGTGTTGGGTTTGATGTCCACGGATAACCCTAACCCTAACCCTAACCCTAACCCTAACCCCTGCAGCGTGCCAACATCCAGCTGCAGGAATAGAGAATGGCGGCAGAGCGTGTTCACGGTGACGACATGTTGGAGTGAACGTTAAGTGGGCCGTGCCAGGCCGTGCCAGGCCGTGCCAGGCCGTGCCAGGCTGTGCCAGGCCGTGCCACGCTATTACTGGCTGGCCGGGGAGATGAGCAACAGGAGCGAAGGCAACAGTTCCAGGGAGGAAGCAAACAGCACATCCTGTTCTTATTTTCAGGGACAGTCAGTATGGCTCCAACACCGTGACTGTACTCCTCTAACCAGCTCTTGTCACGTGTTAAATGTTTCATAACAACATAACCCTCTAGTTGGAGTTATGGACATGATGCAAAAATGAACGACCAACATGGAAACTGACAGGAAAACACGAGTGTTCAAAATAAAGCGCTACATATTGAAGGTGTTTGAGGAGAGCAGGAGAAGGTCTCGCAGACAGACAGACATGGCAGGCACACAGACAGGCCAACGTCTGGAGGGCCTGGCTGGCTCGTCCTCGGGTTACATAAACCGCTCCGGCTCTGGACTTAATCTGTCGCCAGCTCGCTAGCACTGCCGCTAACAGCGGGACTGCTCTGACACAGTTAGCAGCAGCACGCAGGCAGACGCGTTACTGGAGGAAAACGCTTTCTGCCACTGTGGACCCTTGAAACCATCCACCCCGTTAACAAAATGACCCCTGGAGTGGTGGCCCCAATGACCCCAACCACATAAATCAACACGGTAGAAGGGCAGCAAATCCTTCTGTTTTCTGTGTCAACTTCCCTGTACTATGACATTTTATTTGCCGTTATTTGATGTATTTGTTGTGCGAATTTGGAGCGGCCGGACCAGAGTTTTTAAATGCAGTTTTTGTCTAAGGCAGACTCCTTACCTTCAGTCATGAAGTAGGGGATGCGGAACCTTCCTTCCAGGACTCGTTGTCGGAGCACAGGCAAAGTGGGTCCGTCGAAGGGCAAGGCACCACACACCAATACATACAGCACCACTCCCATACTCTGGAAGGACCCCAAGGACAGATTCAGCAAATAAATAATCATAATAATTACTTCAAAATAGTGTAAAAAAATATAGAACACGTATGATGGAACGAAACATTGAAAGGTCTCCTACAGTCACAAGAAAATAATACCTTCCTTATATATATACTATTATAATAATGATTATAATAATATAATTCTATATTATAATTGTTTAAATATCATTATATAATAATATAATTATTATAATAAAATAATACTATTGCATCCTGTCCTAAGCACTGCTTTTACTAATGGACAAAATAATGAGTAAATAGCATGCGGTGGAAAAAGGCCATTTATAGCATTCATCTCACCCAGATGTCCAGCTGGGGGCCCTCGTATTGTTGGCCCTCGAAGACCTCGGGAGCCGCGTAGGGGGGGCTTCCACACCACGTGGCCAGAGGCTCACCAGGCTGGAAGAAGTTGCCAAATCCAAAGTCTGCAAAAAGGTCAAAGGAAAGGATCCTTTCATGACTTAGAATGAACACAACAGCTAAAACACTAGAAATTCATCTTCCAAGCATATGATGGCCTAGAAGCTTCCCTCAGATCTAAAAGGACCAAATCCCTGTAACATCTCCACAGGGTCTGGGAGTTTTACATAACGTCATATGGAATCCACATATTTGTATGCTGAACAAACGGGCCCCCTGTGTGAGGTCATCCTCCCCAGCTCAGGACTCGCATGACCTCATCAAAGGCTTTGGACTGACTGGTTGTGGAGTTTACTAATACTTGTTAATCCCATTTATTGATTTATTTGAATGAAGGTTAAAACCTTTGTGTTCTTACGTTATATCTGTGTACGTATGAAGTAATACAGTGTATTCTTCTCCAGGAAAAGTCATTCATTAAAACTATTTTGCATTAGAGTTTTGGCTCTCCGAGGGTAAAAAAAAAGATGTCTGTTCTCTGATCTCTATGGAAGAACAGCAGTGACAAACACCAGCAAACGCACGCCCGTCAGTCAAATTTGATCTTCAAAAGAGCAAAAGACCAGTGGAGACGACGCATATGCACACAAATAACATGGGATCACATTTCAGACTGCAGTAGTCATTGCATAACTCTCCTGTGGATTGAAATATATTCTTGCCGATGAAAGCCGTCTCATCTTATCGGTCTGTTGCCCTTTTTCCGATTAACACAATAGACACTTTTATCCTGAACTTGTGATGAACACTTGCTTAAGATGCTGATAGCCAAAAGGCTAAACGGTAAATTCAAGTAACAAAAAGTAACAAGCCAAAGGTCAGAAAAACAAACACCATTTTGTTTGCCTTTTGAACCTTTTCAACCCTGTGATGAAGTCGGCATCACCGGTTCACCGGAGCAGACAATGGTGCTCACTTAGAGATCTCATGAGTTCTACAATGACATCTTTTAGATGTGATTCAACCACTAAGACGATTCACAATTAGAACAACTTCAACACAATCATTGAATTGCACGGACTTGCATAATTCATTCCTTAAATCAGCCATTCTAACCACCGAATGGCTACACAGATTTGTTCTATAGAGTTCAGAGTGTCAACCATAATCTACTGAAAATTAGATGAAGGCCAAAAACAGTCTTTACTGACAAATACAAATCCAAACAATGGGTGAAAACTCCCTCCAGAGATTTGTAAAATCATTTTAATTTTTATTTATACTGAATCCAAGATGGCATGCGTGTTTGAACCTACAGTAGGCTGAAATATACTAAGAAATGGTCCCACTAAAAAGACGCTCTGATGATAATAGATTGTCCTTGAACCTAAATAAAACTAAAATCATGCTGTTTGCTAACAGCAGAAAGGACACGCACCAGCAAATACAAATAGACGGTGTAGACATTGAAAGGGTGAAGGAAAATACATTTCTGGGGATCACAATAGATGAAAATATGAGCTGGAAACCTCATATTACAAACATACAACATAAGGTGGCCAGAAATATTTCAATATTGAACAAAGCAAAATTTGTTCTCAATCAGAAATCACTCCACACTCTTTATTGCTCTCTGGTTCTACCATATCTTACTTATTGTGTGGAAATAAAATAAAATAAATAAATTGATTTAAAAAAGAAAATAAATAAATTAATAAAATAAAAATTAGTAAAATAAATTAAAAACAAAAAAAAACCTTGAATTATATTAGGAAAGCAGGAAGTGAACAAATGTAACAGTTACTGATTGTAATAAAATAAAATAAAACAAAAAAACAAAAAATAACAAAAAAAATCCTTAAACTATATTAGGAAAGCAGGAAGTGAACAAATGTAAGAGTTAGTGATTGTAAAAGTACCAGATGGAGGGGTAGGATTTAATAAGCTTTGCTTCTTCCTACTCCTTTTGGACATGTGGAACTGGGAACTGATTATGGGATGCACTCAATTGGAATCTGATGCATGTTCTAATGAAATTAAACCATTACCATTACCATTACCATTACCATTTCATTACTACAGTATTCTGCCTTGAAAAGACATCAAATGGTTGCTGAAACATGAGGGGTGTAGTGGTCCCTCGTTTATCACGGTTCATTGATCCCAAATAAGTGCATTTCCGCAAAGTAGGATTCAATATTGATAAATGGAAAATGTTTGTACATTTTGTAAATTTTTGTTTAAATACAATTTTTACCATTATTAGAGCCCAGTTGAAATAAACTAACACCCCTACAGTCACCTTTCCACTGCCATTATTCTTTATTTACAACACATTGCTGAACTGTAATGTGCAGGCTAGGAGAGAAACGACAGCCACCTTGCTAGCAGAGCATGCTAGCCCGTGCTTGCTGATATGTAGACACGCCTGCAGATGGACGGTTGGTCATGTGTTGGCCGTGATGACTCGCTCAACTCGAGCTTCTGCTGCACATGATGCACCAAAGTGGTGTGGCGCCCAGACCGAACAACAACAGAGTCTCTGTTGTGCAAGTTGGTGCTGATACAAACTGGGATTTTTCAGCCTTGGTGGAGGTCAGAGTGGCAATTTCATTTTGAAAAAAGGGTCTTTTGTGTGTCAGTTGGCAGGTAAAAAGGCTTTCTGAGGTGGAAAACATGAAGGGTGGGCAGCCCCCCACCCCCCACCCCCGTTTGCCTTCAATACCACCTCTACTCTGCACCCTGCACCAGTTTGACATTTTAAAAGTGACGTTGGCTGAATGAGCTTCCAACAGCCCCCCCGAATGTGGTCGAGTGACAGCGGGGGCAGTAGCGCACAGCAGGGAAGCTCTAAGGCAGGGGTCTCAAACACGCGGCCCACGGGACGCTAGTTTAGGCCCCCGCCTTGATATGAAAGTTTAATGTTAGTGCGGCCCACGCAAATTTGATATGGATGCTGTATGGTATCATGTACACAGAAAAAATGATTCATATTATTAATATGTTGTAAATAAAAAGAGTATAAATGTGACTATAGTCGTGTTTTGTCATGTCTACAGGGCTCTAATAATGCTTTGTTCATTTTAATATGAAAAAAATCATTTGTCTACCCACCAACTATATGTGCTTTCTTAACTTTTTATTATTATTATTATATTTATTTATTACTGATTGATTGATTTTCTTTATTCTTGATTTGTTTATTTATTTTTCATCTTATTTTGTGCAGAAAAATAAAAAGTAAGATATTTGAGGACAGTGGAATGTTTTATCAGAGCTTTTATTGTAGAAAATTGGAACCAAAGCAAAGTTTTTTAAAATTTTTAGTTTTTAATAAATGCGTTTTTTTTGGGTTTTTTTTGTAAAACCTGATGCGGCCCAGTCTCACCCAGACCCGAGCTCCAGTGGCCCCCAAGTAAATTGAGTTTGAGACCCCTGCTCCGAGGTAAGATGCTAACTAAACATCAAGAAAACACAAATAGGAAACTCAACAGACAACACAGGAAGCTAGGGTCATATTTTACACAAAAAAACACTCTATTCTCTATTTATCATGTCCCCTGTTTGTCTGAGTGCATTATGGGTAAAAAGCACAAAGCGTACAATGCCGCTCATGTCCTCCCCAGAGACTTTTTCCTTCTTAATCACTAGCCAAGTAATGTTCTGTTCATTGTTTTCCGCTTCAAAGCTAATCTCCAGTGTGGATAATTGGCTGCGAGTCAAAAGCGCCTCTTTAAATTGGGGTAATAACGTCTCCAGGTTGGAATCTTGGACCCTTCTGAGAAACAGATGAGTGGATGCGCAAAGAACCATGTCATTTTGCCAGTCAAATGGCTCTCGGACAGAAATATGCATCGCTCAAATTTGACCATTTCTGCTAAGAACATAGAGGGGACGACAACAAAGTGTAATTTGATGTTCTTAAACCGTTTTGTTCCTTTAGTGTTGGTAAACAACAGCAAAGCCCTGAATAGCAGTTTAACGTTTACATGAGGAGTTTTTCTCTTTCCCAATGGACTTGTGAATGGCGTATAGAAGGGTTTAGATTGTGTTCCACAGATGGCGCTAATGCACACCAAAGCTGCTTGCCAACCGCCAATAAACAACAGAAGAAGAAGAAGAACGCAGTCTGACAACTTTCCGTTTGAGCGGGTACAAGATACCTCAATGGGATTGGGGAAAGGAATATTCCACCCCTGGGAATCCCATGATATATTCATTGGGATTGGCACTTTTCTTTGGGAATGAGGTGTATACAAAGGTTACATTCTTTCCCTTTGAGCAAATATCCTGAATGGAATTGGAATATTTGGCTCCATGTATACGTGGATACTGTTTCAGCAGTAACACTAATTACAGCCTCCAAAATGACTGTTAGAATTAATCAGCAGCTCCTTAAATAGATGAACAGAAACTAAACACTTTAGGGCAGAGCTGTACAGGATGTACACGCGTCAAAAAAGTGCCCCCCCCTGCAAAAAAAATGTGCGTAAGTCCTGTTTGACCCTCAGCCGATGGCGTAGTCGTCACTGTGTAGCCTGACAAGCGTGAATAACGATTGAGCTTAAACGGAGAAAGAAAGAGAAAGAGGTATTTTGATTGGTCAATTTAGCTTCATAGCCTTGGTGGCTTTCACAGCGAGACCAAACTTATTGGCATCTACTGTCGCGGTGACTGGCATTGTCACCATCTATCTGTCGTCGACTTGCCAGGAAGGCAGTGAAGCACTGCCTGATTTTTTTTTTTGTTTACACAGTGGTACTACCTACAAGTATACAGGTTGTGTACCAAATATGCACATCAGCACGAAATAAAGTCATGAAAACTTACCTTTATGCATTCCTGCTTAGTATAAACAGTTAGAAGCAAATATGAGGTGAAAGAAAAAGGCTAAAATTACAGTATAGCAGTAGTAGTATTACTAGTAGTAGCAGTACTGTTGTACTGTGTAGTGTGGAAAAAGGTTCCAAGGTGCATTCAGTACTGTCAAACAAAGTTGCGCAAAATGTTGCTGACCTTAACCCTTCGATGCACGAGTGACTGGACCCTCCACTCTTCCATAAGTGGATCAAAAATCACCCATACTAGAATCAATGCCTTTTTAGGACAACTTGGCCATTTCATTATGAAGATATTTCAAGAAAACAACCTGATCGGGTCATTTTTGACCCACATATGGAAGATTTCTTAAAATGTCTTAAAATGTATAAAAGTTGAGTTAAAAATGTGAATGGCATGATATCAAAAACATGTTTTTTGAGGAATACCTGGAATATGAAATGATAAAAAAAATGTTAATTACAAAGATATTTGAAGAAAACAACCTGACCGGGTCATTTTTGACCCACTTATGGAAGGTTGGGGTAGTAACACAAAAACTACAATTTCTTAAAATGTATAAAAGGTAAGTTAAAAATGTGAATGGCATGATATCAAAAACATGTTTTTTGAGGAATACCTGGAATATGAAATGATAAAAAGTTTTCATTATGAAGATATTTGAAGAAAACAACCTGACCGGGTCATTTTTGACCCACTTATGCATCTAAGGGTTAAACATGCAAAAAATGATGTAATCATTGTAATCACATTGTTTACTGCAAAGAGCTTAAACTCCCTATGTATTAGCAGAAACTTTTCATCTGCAATTAAATGTGATTAATTATGAGTTAACCACGGGCACGTCTTAAATAGTCTTGTAGATTTAAAAAGAGGGCCTCGGAATTCTTCCTGAGAACTTCAAACATTTGCCGCGGCCTCGGCAACCTCCAACCACTTCCCGACACAAAAGTGCAAATGGTTAAAGCGAGTACTTAAGACATTTCTGGCCGACGGCAGCAGTGACGGCAGCAGTGACGACAGCAGCGGTCCATGCATCAAAAGTGAAGAATCCAGTGCGGGCGTCCTACATTTCTCACCCACGAGCGAGAATAACGGTTGTACCTGCAATTTTGATGTTCATGTGGCCGTCCAGCAGTAGATTCTCGGCTTTCAAGTCTCGGTGGACGATGTTGCGGTTGTGACAGTACTCTACCGCCGACAGAATCTGCCAGAACTTCCTCCTGGCCTCCATCTCGCTGAGAGGGCCATGCTTTGCCAAGTAGTCTGTAGTCAGTAGAGTGGAGGGAGACAGAACCGTATTAAAGCCTTCCCAACACAACCCAAGGTATTTGATGTAGCATTCCACCAAGTGTTGAAGGATCATTTCTTTTTTATGAAGGCCAGGTGTGCTGCAAACTGTTTCTAGCTCTGTTCCATCACAGTTAGAGCATCATGGGGATTTTTTTTTTTAGAGACCCCCTTCCCGTCACAGCTGGAATGGGAAGACAAGGTCTAGATTTGAGTCAAGTTTTAGCTCCTTTATCTAGTCGCTAGTCTGTGTGCACTGAGGTGGCCGAGCAAACAAAACCTCGTGGAGCTTTACATCACCAGATTACATTTTTCATAAATGTGTCCACACCCGGAGATATACGCCACCATCTCTGGTAAATGTGATTTGGTTTGGGTTCTTGTTCACACGTGGTTTGCTTAGCTTCCAGTCACACTCTGTGGCAAACAAGATAGGGCACCGTGTTGGCTTTCCGTGTTGGCTTTCCGTGTTGGCTTTCCGTGTTGGCTTTCCTTTCAACGCGACAAAACGGGAAACCACAACACACCCACATGGGAGACAAAAACACTAAAGAAATCATAAATGCAGATGTAAACTTAAGAACGGTTCATGCAGCATGCACAAAATGTACAGGCATGGCTAACTGAGTTTTTAAACTCAGTTATTACAGTTATTGTTGTTTGAAAAGTTTTTCAACTTTTTTTACACTTATTTTACCACCATAGAGTCAAGAGTCTTGAACCAGTCATGATGTGCTATATATATCACTATATTGACACACATTATGGTACACATTATGGCATTGGATGCTCATATCACCCAGTACTTTGGTACGGGACAAAAAATTAAAAATAAAAAAAAACTTTAATTTTTTAAATAAAAATTAATACAATAAATTAATACATAAAATAAATTTGCTAAATCCAAGGATGAAGAGTCTTGAACCAGTCATGATGTGCTATATATATCACTATATTGACACGCACTATGGTACACATTATGGCATTGGATGCTCATATCACACAGTACTTCGGTACGTGACAAAAAATTAAAATTAAAATTAAAATTAATAAATAGCTTCAATTATATTAGGAAAGCAGGAAGTGAACAAATGTAACAGTTAGTGATTGTAAAAGTACCAGATGGAGGGGTAGGATTTAATAAGCTTTGCTTCTTCCTACTCCTTTTGGACATGTGGAACTGGGAACTGATTATGGGATGCACTCAATTGGAATCTGATGCATGTTCTAATGAAATTAAACCATTACCATTACCATTACCATTACCATTACCATAGATGTGTGCTTTTTGGGTTAGTGAAAACAATTTCTATGAATGAAATGAAAAAAAACTGACATTTATTAATGACCTCGGTTATTGGGAACTATCATGGAGAACGGTAAGATGAATGAATAAGCCCTGCTCCTTTTCAGACATGTTTAAGTGTCACACATATTTCCTGTGGGCGAGGGTGCCAACCGAAACAATCCCAACAACCAGATGACAAATAAAAGTGTAAAAATCAAGTGTCTGACTGCCTTAACACGGCAACTACGAAGGCATGAAGTGAAGATGCTGATTAGATAGCAACTGGCACATTCCATAGCGGACGCCATTCAGCGACCAGAGTATCTCTCATGCTTTCATGCAACGCTGCTAATCAAAAGAAACACCAGAGAGGGGAATGTGTCGAGGAGGTCCAAGAGAACTGTCGGGTCTCCATCGGAACATTTTTCCTTCATGCTCTTTTTATGCTACAAATAAACTCAACGTTCACCAGAAGGCTTCATTTCGGCTCCGGATGGATTGACTGTAAGCATTGAACACAAGCATTGAACACTGTGATTGACTGTAAGCATTGAACACAAGCATTGAACACTGTGATTGACTGTAAGCATTGAACACAAGCATTGAACACTGTGATTGACTGTAAGCATTGAACACAAGCATTGAACACTGTGATTGACTGTAAGCATTGAACACAAGCATTGAACACTGTGATTGACTGTAAGCATTGAACACAAGCATTGAACACTGTGACTCAAATGCCTCAGTCGGGACGATGAAGGTTGAGATTAGTTCAACGCCGCCCACTTTTCCAATCATTGCTCTTTGCCGCTGCATTTCATTGACATTCCATTGTTGCTTGTCGCTGCTCTACTCCCCGATGAATGCAGCGTCAGAGGATTCCCATATCAGTCACTGGACGGCCTCAAGCGGGATCATTCGATCTCCTTGTCTACTATCACATGTACAAGTACAAAGTTTGGTACACAGACTGACAAACGCATGTCTGTACAATTTATACAAGACTGGCAGGGCTGGACAATAACGATGTACCGATGGCCCGGGGCAAGTTAAAACAAATTGGGGCAAGTAAATCCAATCAGTCATATTCCCGTCGGGCAAGTGCACTTTGGCATTCCATACTGCCAAGAGTTTTTGTTGTGTGTTGGTAAAACACGGACTGTGGAATTCCGCTGGTAATTTGCAAACCAATCCTTGCAAATCTTGAAATGGACCAATCAGAATCCTTTATTTAGACCACGGTCATTTTGTCGGTTGTTCACGATCAACCAATCAGCGATGGTTTGACTAGGAAAACATCTATCATGGCGTCCCTGCCAACATGGTCTAATTCAGGGGTCTCAAACGGGCCAAATGTGGCACGCAGTTTAATGTTAGTGTGGCCCGCACAAGTTTGATATGGATGCTGTATGGTATCATGTACCCAGAAAAAATGATTACGTTTGATTCATGTTCATGTTAAAGGTTAAATAACTGTTAATAGTTATCCTCCCTATCCGTGTGGAAGTGGTAAGTTTTTGGCTATTTAAGTTGAAAGGAAATAACTTGAAGGCTACCGTTTAGGTGGCTAGCTCTCTAGTTTGCGAGTTAGCATGTGTCTCAAGACCCTGCAGTTGCGCAATATGTTGTAAATAAAAAGAGTATAAATGTGACTATAGTCGTGTTTTGTCATGTCTACAGGGCTCTAATAATGCTTTGTTCATTTTAATCTGAAAAAAATCATTTGTCTACCCACCAACTATATGTGCTTTCTTAACTTTTTATTATTATTATTATATTTATTTATTACTGATTGATTTTCTTTATTCTTGATTTGTTTATTTATTTTTCATCTTATTTTGTGCAGAAAAATAAAAAGTAAGATATTTGAGAACAGTGGAATGTTTTATCAGAGCTTTTCTTGTAGAAAATGGGAACCAAAGCACTGAAAACGTTTGTATATTTTTCTGAAGGAAAAGAGCAAAAAGTGATGAAGCAGTGCCTCCTAAACAAGTATTTTATTAGCGGCAGCAAATCAAATGATGGCACAGGTGAGTGAATCACATTGCTGTGACAATTTGAAGTGGTCACAATGAAACACCACCAGAACTGGGGAACTATTTTGTTTTTTTTTTTGTTTTTTTTGTGTTTGAGACCCCTGTTTTAGATGGTATTTTTGTCTGCTATCTACTTACAGCCATTGTCCAAGTACAGTTCCAATAAACATTTCTATCCTTAAAATGAACCACTGACCCCTATGAGCTTTGGTTTCCAACTGAGCGGCCATATTTGGTCCCTGATGAACAAGCCACCCTTAATTAACTGGCCTTTAGTCTGAAATGTGTTCCCAAAGAGTCAAAGTCAAGGCGGGATGAGTAATCCATTGATGTGAGCGATGTTGGCTGAGGCAACGAATTGGACACAGCGAGGCATGCAGAAATGCTTCCTGGGAAAGTGAACAGAACAAGCATGAATACCATGAATCATGGTATTAGGAGCAGATCAACAGTCGCTATGTGCCAGAGAGCTGGATGAGGACTTGAGTCTCTAACAGCTGCTCAGGTTTAGATGGAACAAACGGCGTGTCTACAAGATGGCTTGTTGGACAGGATGCACTTCAACGGGTTTGCGGGTGTGGAGGACACGGGGGCCAACACACGGGGGCACGTCTTTTTCCACACCAGTAACCGATAGCCGAGCCATTGCTATGCAGCCACCATTAAAGTCGCCTGCTGAGAGACGGCAGAGCTGATTTCATTCCAAAGCACTAAGCGCTTAAAATGGCTCGGAGCCAGCTGGAGATCGACTCGGTTTTGACCAACTTGATGGCGATTGGTTGAGACGCCTACATTTTACGGAAGTTTTGAATCTAACTTTTATTTACCGATAGCTTGCCACTTCACTGGATCAAAAATACGGCATTAAACCCCTTTGATGCGCCACTGAAATCCCCAGCAGGCAGCTCTATATTAAATGATCAGGTGAGTACTGAAGGTATTTGCTCAATTTTGCTAGCTAAAGACAAAAGCTAAAGCAAACACATAGTCTCACAAATACAAACAAAAGATACTTCTACAGGCACCCACACAAAAAAAGGACTAACGTGACAACTGGTGGAAACATCGAGTACACATGACAGCTTGCTTTGCAACAAAGGAAAAGCAGAATGTTCCAGATGCCTTGATGCCCCTGCAAACAAAGGAAAAGGAAAAAGATGCCTTGATGCCCCTGCACCACAAAGGAAAAGGAAAAAGATGCCTTGATGCCCCTGCAAACAAAGGAAAAGGAAAAAGATGCCTTGATGCCCCTGCAAACAAAGGAAAAGGAAAAAGATGCCTTGATGCCCCTGCAAACAAAGGAAAAGGAAAAAGATGCCTTGATGCCCCTGCAAACAAAGGAAAAGGAAAAAGATGCCTTGATGCCCCTGCAAACAAAGGAGAAGGAAAAAGATGCCTTGATGCCCCAGCGAACAAACGAAAGCAGAAACACCATGAAAGCGGTTCAAGCAAGGGCAGTGGCCAAAGCTGATTGGTCCAGGACTCTGGCCTCTTACACAATCTTGAGTGTATAAAAGGCTGGGCAGGGAAAAGAAAGGTGCTTTTTTGCAGCTGTCCTGTAATAAGACCCGCTTACTTGTAGGCATACAGGGACTGCAGATAAGCCGGGCGTCTGTATTAGGTTTTGTTGTCAGGAATAAACAATCTGGTTCTCATTCTATAATTTGATTCTTTAAGATTCCCTTATCCTCCATTTGAAACTCACTTAGACTCCTCAGGGGGAGGATTTCTACACTACCTCGCCATTTTGTGAATGAATTGTCAGAAGCCTGATGATTACGTATCATTGCTGGAAATAATGTGCTCTATTAAAATAATCCCGTATTGAGGTAGCGAGCCTTGACACGGTTCCATGTAGTATTAGTTTTGCATTACAGCTAATCTTCTCTATAAGACTTTAACTTGATAAAAGTGGGAAGCATGACGGTTCTGTGATGAACGCTAAAAGAAAACTGCCCTTTTTGGATTTTTGACCATCAGCCACAATCCTTATGTGAAACATGACCACATACAGTATTTCTTACCCTTGTCTAAAGAGAATGTGTTAGTATGAGCTGGCACACCGTTGGGGGTTACGTATTTTGATGATGAAGCTTTAAAAAAAAAAAAAATTAATGACGTTTTATCAGTTGGCTATGTAATTAACGACAATTTTATTTGTTATATATTTTTTTTATATATATATTTTTCAAAATGTATTATTTTAATTTTAATTTTATTATTTCATTTAATTTCATTTTATGGCTGGTCTTGAAAGTTATTTTCCCCAAAGCGTTATTGGGGATAATAATTTATTTCAAATTTGATTGAACAATTTGTTTCTCCAACAGGTTTCCATCTTGTTCGGTGCGTATGTTAGCTTTTGTCCTTGAAATCTAATTTGCAGAGCTCACTAAAGGTGAGTTTGTCTGATTGTGTGACAAATGATTGGCGTCCATGACTAAATAGCTGCCAGTGGGATTAATCCGGCGATGACGCCTTTGCGGTAGGCCAAAACCCAGCCTGGGTTATCTGTTGCCATTTCACACGTGAGATACCTTTCACACAGGCAGCCGAGTCACGCAAATTAAAAAGGGATGCATTGAATACAGATTCTAACCGGGCGATGTTGACGACGATGCACATTCTTGCAACACTAAGACATCCAGCAGAGAGCAATTACCAATTGAAATGTTTTAGCAAACAAAACAACCTGTCTCATTTTGTTAAGTCATGTGTGCTTTTTAAAATCATGACTAACATCAAAGTGAACGCTGCAGCACGCCGGTGTCCAAACATCCCTAATGACATGGTGATGCGCCCCCGGGGGGGTTCATCTGCAAACACATATTGACAGCTTATGTAAATGGAAGATTATTTTCTTGAAGGCAGTAATGTCTCCTTCCTTTCCAAACAACCAGGCGAGAGAGATGTGCGAGTGAGAAATTCTGTAGTGCTTTCTTAAATATGCGTGCCCTACATTTCCCCACCATCTTCCAAATTCAAATCCATGTCCCTAGCTCGCGCGATGCCTCCGTTCCGTTTCTGCCTCGACTGCCTGCATATGGCGTTGTATCCACGTTTGACCCAATTTCCAGGTTGTATCCTTCCTGGTGGTTTTGACGTGCTGAGGAGGGACGGATGCAAAAGGCAAATCTGCAAACGGAGGTGAAGGCCCGCTATGAGCGAGAATGAAGCCATCGCTCTCCGGTCTCCACCGGAGATGATAATATATTGACATAATATTTGCAAATGATGATTAATGAATGTTAATTATAAAAAGTCATATTGGATAATTCCTCACGGCACACCTGACAATTTCTCAAGGCTAGCGTGGTTGAAAAGCACTGGGCTAACATACGTCAAATACACTATAGTTGGATGTCTGAGGCTTATTCCAAATGGTGGTTAAATATAACGCGGGGCCTTAAATGTTCCTCAATAAACGACGATAATGTAATACAGCAGCTTCCCGGCAGTCCATATCTGCCCGTCTGAGTCAAAGCAGAGACTGCTGGAACTGATGATGACATATACACTCGCCCTTACATAACAATATTCCATTACGCAATCAGGGCACGGGGGTCACAGAGGATTGGGGACACAATGGTTTTATAAAACCGTGTGATGAGCCGAGACGAAACATAGCGACTCTGCAACGTGAGGTTCCAGTCGTCACTCGTTATTTAAGAGACATGTGTGGATATGGATCAGTCTCTGTGCACAGCTTTATCGTCTTAGCAATCTCTCTCTTTTTTGCTGTGTTTGATTCCCTCTGTGGGTCACATGAGCAGAAGCGGCAGTTGCTGAGTCAGCGTCACAAGCGGTGGCCTCAAAGACACACACGACCATCACATTGAGTGTAGACGCTTGAGTAAGCCTCGAGCAAAATCTGTCTGGGAAAAGTGCAAACATTCTCAGACTGTGTAAAAGATGAGGCAAATATTGACATAATTTATTTCAAATTTGATTGTCTGAACAATTCCAAAACATATTGAACTCTTGAAAAATCATCCAATGGTGTCTGATGGAAATATCTACCTCGCAATAAATGGCCATTTTTCTGGCGCTAAAAATTTGTTGGGTCTGGAGAAATCAGCGTACTGCACAAAGCAAGTCAAAGATAAAGTTGTTAGCGTATTTAACAACTTTATCTCCATCCACCGTTGGACAGTCTATGTCCCTCAGTTGTCCTGGGAATGCCTCAGGATCCGTCGCTGGATGAAGTCGTCACGGACAGGGAAGTCTGGGCTGCTGCCCCCATGAACCAACCTCATGTACCATATGGGAGAAATTTCATGGATTTGTAAAAAATGTGAAAAAGCCCTACAAATGTGCAGGGATCCACTGTGTTTTATCACTTTAACTGCATGTGACAACACTGACTAGAAGTCATTTGATATCATTTGATATGATATGTGTGTGCGTGTTTTACTTTCTCTACTCGTCTTGACCGACAACCATGCTAAACTCCACTTCATACGCTCTGTTGGTGGTCTGCAATCTGGAGCATGTTTGTTGTTTCTTTATATTTTGGATAAAAGTAGCTTTTTCCTGCTATCAAGTGAAACTATTTCTGTACAGTAAGTCATGGTAGTGCAATGTCAAATTTTATAGTGACAACAGTGAGTCTAAATTGCTCTAGACTGCACATAATGACAGAGCTGCAACGGCGATATTCAATGTAGGGTTCTATCATTTCCGTGTTGATGGAATCGCGGAACTGGCCAATAAAAACAGAATCTGCTGTTGCGAATAAAATGCTGTAATCGTGTGGAGAAGAAACGTTCATAGTAGCATAAACACTAACCAGCCCCTCCTGAACTAAACATGCAACCGGAAAAAACTGCAAAGTCAGTAGCCACGTATACATGGAGCCAAATATTCCAATTCCATTCAGGATATTTGCTCAAAGGGAAAGAATGTAACCTTTGTATACACCTCATTCCCAAAGAAAAGTGCCAATCCCAATGAATATATCATGGGATTCCCAGGGGTGGAATATTCCTTTCCCCAATCCCATTGAGGTATCTTGTACCCGCTCAAACGGAAAGTTGTCAGACTGCGTTCTTCTTCTTCTTCTGTTGTTTATTGGCGGTTGGCAAGCAGCTTTGGTGTGCATTAGCGCCATCTGTGGAACACAATCTAAACCCTTCTATACGCCAATCACAAGTACACTTTTAGTCAAAAAAATACATATCTATATAAAACATGTGCCGAGATTAATTATAAAATATTATCAAGATTGAACTTTATCTTTTCCTGTTCCCGGGTGCGTTCTTTCAGGGAATGCTGAGATATGACGTAACACGCAGCTCCAGACGTTCTTCCATTTTTAAAAATGGAGGCCAGCAATCGGCACTGGACTGCTAAGGAAAGTTTGTTTTTGATTCTAACTAAATTCCAAGACTGGACGAAGGAAAAACTGGTAATACGGAGTTATTCCAACAAGTGGAAGAAAAACTGGAGGAAGTCGGTATCACGTGATGTTGGTGTTTACGTTTTACTGGGCATGCCCCATTGACTATTCTGGTTGGACCTTGGGGAACGGATTAATGACGCTAATTCAGGTTCCACTGTATATTATTTTCAAATCTAAAAAACATAACATTGGATTTTACCCATTTTCAAATGATGTACGTAGTATATTCAGGGTTTTTAGGGCTTCAGATTTTTTGGCCCTGGTGGTTAGAGACAACACAATATAATAAATAATTGTCTTTTCCTCCTTTGGAGGAGCTTTCACTTGCCGCTAAATGTACTCTTCTTTTTTTATGCAGCAATAAATTTCATCAGCATATTTCACTCAGCAGTCACGTCAGTCTCAGCGTTCTACCATGTGATCTCTGAGATAGCACCCGCACTTAAACTTTTAATACTTCCTTGTTAGTTGAAAAGCGGCGATGAAGCGACAGGTGAGGAATTTGGTGGAACCGATGAGGGCGAGGATGGGTGGGACACAAAAGGTTGTGCTGACAATACGTTTGAAAAAGGTTCACTCACCAAAGATCTCCCCATTCTTGGCGTACTCTGTGACCAGGTAAAGCATGTTCTTTGTCTCCATCACCTTGAAGGGGCAGAGGGCGGAGCATTCAATGGGAGTAAGTACACCAAGACCAAAGACATTACCTGCATGCAAACTAATACGTACAGTTATCAGTGCAAGACAACGGAGGTACATGGCTGGATATTTGAATGGGACTTGAAAAACCATTGCGGTGCTCGCTCCGTGCGGCGGTGTGTGGGAGGAGGAGACCCGATTTAGAAGCAGAAACATTCAGGAGATCAAACAGAATTAAATGCGGAGGGTGGGAGGGTGCAACGGGAGAGAGGATGGAGAAGGGAGGGTGAATCAGACACACCGAGCCAGACATTCACACTCCAAATCCCACGCTTATTTGTTGATGATCAATTTTCCATCTGTTACACTGACCGATTGGTAGAGCCAGGAAATGTTTCTTGGAAGAAGGAAGAGCAGTTTCATAACACTTTTGAGTTTGGACTTCTGCATCTGAGGCGTCATCATACGGTGTCAAGGTATTAATTCAAGGTATTCATTAGTTGAAATGACAAAAGGTTTTAATACTTTAAAACAGGGGTCTCAAACTCAATTTACTTGGGGGCCACTGGAGCTCAGGTCTGGGTGAGACTGGGCCGCATCAGGTTTTACAAAAACGCATTTATTAAAAACAAAAAAAAAATTTTAACTTTGCTTTGGTTCCAATTTTTTATAATAAAAGCTCTGATAAAACATTACACTGTTCTCAAATATCTTACTTTTTATTTTTCTGCACAAAATAAGCTGAAAAATAAATAAACAAATCAAGAATAAAGAAAATCAATCAATCAGTAATAAATAAATATAATAATAATAATAAAAAGTTAAGAAAGCACATATAGTTGGTGGGTAGACAAATGATTTTTTTCATATTAAAATGAACAAAGCATTATTAGAGCCCTGTAGACATGACAAAACACGACTATAGTCACATTTATACTCTTTTTATTTACAACATATTGCGCAACTGCAGGGTCTTGAGACACATGCTAACTCGCAAACTAGAGAGCTAGCCACCTAAACGGTAGCCTTCAAGTTATTTCCTTTCAACTTAAATAGCCAAAAACTTACCACTTCCACACGGATAGGGAGGATAACTATTAACAGTTATTTAACCTTTAACATGAACATGAATCAAACGTAATCATTTTTTCTGGGTACATGATACCATACAGCATCCATATCAAACTTTAAACTTTCATATCAAGGCGGGGGCCTAAACTAGCGTCCTGTGGGCCACATTTGGCCTGTGGGCCACGTGTTTGAGACCCCTGCTTTAAAACAAGGCCCGATTCAGTATTTATGTGTAAACCTTAAGTGTTCCTACACAGTCAGTGACTTTGAAGGCAACGTACTAAATATACAGTAGTGACATTGAACTTCCTCATAGCCGTCACTGGAAGATATTAACTGTGTCCGCCCGCAGAAAACAGGCTCATTGTTGTGACGACACATGATGCAGGGAAATAACTCAGGGTGATAATGTCTCATGTCTCGGAGTTCAAATTCCAAACTATAAATTGGGATGCAACGTTTCTTGGTGAGGCTTTTTAGAGGTTTTTCTGTTTTACTGTTTTACTGTTTTTTAACAGTGATGTGACGTATGAACCAAAACTTAGCATTGATATGCTAAACACGTAAAAGTAATCACAATTGTCAATTCATTCTTGTATTTCTTAAGTATCTCGGCTTATTCACTGTGAGGGAAGGTAGGAGCGTGAGGTCGACGTATGGATCGGCGCAGCGTCTGCAGCAATGCCGTCGCTGTACCGGATCGTCATGGTGATAAGACAGCAAAGCTCTCAATTTACCGCTCGATCTACACTAACGCTCAAAAGTTTGGGATCACTTGCAAATGTCTTTGTTTTCCAAAGAAAAACACATTTTCATGCATTTCACAAACATTTTCATCCATTTCACAAACAATGAAAATGACTGAGATGATTTTCAAAGAAGGATGTAACAAGGACAGAAAAACGCTGCACAACTCTGCAAGAAGACATATCTGAGAGTGTTTTCCAAAGAAAAACACATTTTCATGGATTTCACAAAAGTTTTCTCCATTACACAAACATTTTTATCCATTTCCCAAACAAATAAAATGAATGAGATGATTTAGAAAGAAGGATGTATATTTTTGCATAGAGGCCTACTATCAACAACTGTCAGTCCTCTGCATCAATCTCCTGGTATGGCTGCTAATCCAAGTTCATCATTTTAGAAGGCTAATAGATGATTAGAAAAGACATCTAAAAATCTCTTACCATGCTGTTAACTACTCCCTTCAGAGAGCAGCACAAACTGGGTCTAACAAGGACAGAAAAACGCTGCAGACAAATATGTGAGAGTGTGTAGTTTAAGACAAAGACGCCTCACAGGTCGTCTGAAGGTGAAGGTGATAGAGTGGCCAACTATGTCTGAACCCAAATGAGAAGCCACGGGGCATCTTTTAAGCAGAAGTAAAGTAAAGGTGCAAGAAGTGTCGAAACGTTCCTTTAACAAGCTGTGCAACTTTGGTGACTTCTGTGCCCAAGAGGATTAAGATTTGTGTTTCCACACAAAATATTGACAATTTGGAACAATTTCAACATCACTGTACACACTTGTAATCCTGATCCGTGCGATAAAATGCAGAAAAGCAACTTGAACACAGCACATAATCAAGAGTGGGGGCGTATGCGCCTCCCTTCACTGGCGCAGGCATCCCACTGGGCCACTGGGCCAACGGCAGTTAGAGACAGGAAAGGAAATCGCTAATTGAGCCACAGTGATTGGATGGTTGGGCCGTTTGGAAAGAATGACACACACCAAAATAAAAATGGCACAAAAGCTGGGATGGCGTCATGCGGTTGTGTAATGATAATAAACACTCGTCTGCTTTGTGTAAACAATCTAACGCGGGGGTCTCAAACTCAATTTACCTCAAGGTAATCATTTTTTCTGGGTACATGATACCATACAGCATCCATATCAAACTTGCGCGGGCCGCACTAACATTAAACTTTCATATCAAGGTGGGGGCCTCAAACTAGTGTCCTGCGGGCCACATTTGGCCCGCGGGCCGCGTGTTTGAGACCCCTGGTTTAGATGAGATGAATTGCAGTCGTTATGCTCCCTGTAACATCGTGCTCATACGCTGGCATTGGTTTATGATCTGCATCTGGATGGATGATATTTTCTGCTTACTTTGTAAGGTTTAAAACAGGAAAGTATGTAATGAGCCAAGGATCTCATGGCGCCACATGACAAAACAGACTACCACGAGCAGAAAAGCGGCGCTAATGGAGCTTCCTGGTGTACCAGTGAGCTTGGCAGGCATCGCCGCATATTGTCTTTGGGACATTGTAATGAGATGAGCGGGCCGGTGATGATGAGTTTACTGATGACAGAATGATGTCGGACAAAGCACCATCTTGTTACCAAAACGTGTACTGCCATACTGCCCCCCCCCGTCACACATATTTGTATGAATGCACCCTGTTTAACCTCAGCCTTAAAAATCCTCTTTATTAAAACCAGAAACTAAAGTTCCCGTCCCATAAACAAGCAATGCAACGTGACTTGGTTACACAATAAGGCTGCTTTTCATTCAAATGTTCAAACCGCAGAACCTGTGGTTGTTGGCGTCTGTTTAATCATCCAAAATTAAAAACAATGTTAAGAATAGCCAAGAAATTAGCATTTGAAGTTGAAATACTGGCTTCATTTAACAGTGCAAACCATCGCCATTAACACTGAGGACACTGTATTTTTGTTTTATTGCAGTTTTCATCGCCTCCATGAGCTGTGTAAGTCAAATTTATGAATTTTATCATTATTTGAATTTCTCCATTAGCAGTAATATGGCTAATCATCATGTCAGTTCTGGGAGGGGGGAGTGAATAATTTGGAGCAAGAATTGATATGATGAGCTGGCTGCATGCATTCCATTGACTAATCACCATGGTAACACAACAAAAAAATCACCTGTTTGGCACAACAATTGCAAAAAAAAAAAATGCTGGCAGTTTGACAAAATTATGTAAGCATCTGTTAGATCAGGTGTCTCAAACACGTGGCCCGCGGGCCAAATGTGGCCCGCAGGACACTAGTTTGAGGCCCCCGCCTTGATATGAAAGTTTAATGTTAGTTTGATATGGATGCTGTATGGTATCATGTACCCAGAAAAAATGATTACGTTTGATTCATGTTCATGTTAAAGGTTAAATAACTGTTAATAGTTATCCTCCCTATCCGTGTGGAAGTGGTAAGTTTTTGGCTATTTAAGTTGAAAGGAAATAACTTGAAGGCTACCGTTTAGGTGGCTAGCTGTCTAGTTTGCGAGTTAGCATGTGTCTCAAGACCCTGCAGTTGCGCAATATGTTGTAAATAAAAAGAGTATAAATGTGACTATAGTCGTGTTTTGTCATGTCTACAGGGCTCTAATAATGCTTTGTTCATTTTCATCTGAAAAAAATCATTTGTCTACCCACCAACTATATGTGCTTTCTTAACTTTTTATTATTATTATTATATTTATTTATTACTGATTGATTGATTTTCTTTATTCTTGATTTGTTTATTTATTTTTCATCTTATTTTGTGCAGAAAAATAAAAAGTAAGATATTTGAGAACAGTGGAATGTTTTATCAGAGCTTTTCTTGTAGAAAATCGGAACCAAAGCACTGAAAAAGTTTGTATATTTTTCTGTTTTTAATAAATGCTTTGGTTTTTTTGGGAAAACCTGATGCGGCCCAGCCTTGCCCAGACCCTAGCTCCAGTGGCCCCCAGGTAAATTGAGTTTGAGACCCCTGATCTAGACTGTCAAGATTGAGTGGCAGAGGAAGAACATCAAGCGGAGACTTCCCGTGGCGGTCTGTCTGACACACAGCTGCAGATATCTGCTAGAGATAGCGGCATAAGTGGGTGCCATAAAGACAGCGTGTCAGCACTGCAGTTAATGTTGTGTGGAAAACCAGAGCTATATGTGTGATATAGATATGAGAAGTTTGAGTTGAAAAAATTCACAAATTGAGAACCAAACCATTGGAGAACCACGGACTTAGATGGTATGCATTAGGGATGGACCGATATGGTTTTTTTCCGGCCGATGTCGATACCGATTTTTTTCTATCACCCTTAGCCGATGGCCGATTTTGCTTGGGCCGATACTGCTTTTGCTCCCTCAATTTATATGAAAAAATGACAATGATAACTAATATTCCAGGTCTCAAGTTGAACCAAATATTTATTGAAATGTAAACACTGAACACAGGATTCAGCTTTCTTAAACACATTTAAACACCATTATCAATTTTTAAATGAATAAATATTCAAACATGTGCAAAACATTTCTGTCGTAGTTTAAGTTTTATCTAGCATGGATGTGATGACTGCTCCTCCGCAGTGTGATGATGTAATGATGTGGCGGCGGGGTTGCGGGGTCGTCCGGCAACACAAAGCTGCCCGGCGGATGCCTGTCTGTAAATCATGTGGCGGAAAAATATATTGGCGAACCAACGTGCGTATCGCGGCCGATACCGATTCAAGTAAAGAACGCAAATCCGGCCGATTTATCGGTCGATCCTTAATGTACACTACCGCTCAAAAGTTTGGGATCACTTGCAAATTTCTTTGTTTTCCAAAGAAAAACACATTTTCATGCGTTTCACAAACATTTTTATCCATTTCCCAAACAATGAAAATGAATGAGATGATTTAGAAAGAAGGATGTATATTTTTGCATAGAGGCCTACTATCAACAACTGTCAGTCCTCTGCATCAATCTCCTGGTATGGCTGCTAATCCAAGTTCATCATTTTAGAAGGCTAATAGATGATTAGAAAAGACATCTAAAAATCTCTTACCATGCTGTTAACTACTCCCTTCAGAGAGCAGCACAAACTGGGTCTAACAAGGACAGAAAAACGCTACACAAATATGTGAGAGTGTGTAGTTTAAGACAAAGACCTGGCAGCTGCACTAAATAGTAGCTGTCAATCACCAGTGTCAGTATCAACAGTGAAGCGGCCACTTCAGGATGCTGGACTTCATGGCAGGACTGCCAAGAAAAAGCCGTATCTCGGACTGGCCAAAACAATTTCCAAGTGATGCCAAACTTTTGAGCGGTAGAGTATGTGATCGGTATTTGGATCGGTTTCGGCCAACTGAGCTCGTCGGGAGCAGGACACAGTTAAGGATGTAGAGTGCAATTTTAAAGGTCTAAAAAAATCTCTTCTCGGATGTTGACCAGAATGTGTTTCTGTGTCTATTGTCGAGCTGCTCACCTGGTAGAGCTTGATTATATGCGGATGGTCCAGCATCTTCATGATCTGAACTTCTCTGTAGATCTTCTCCAGGTTGACTGCATCCAGCTGGGTCTTGTCAATGATCTTAATGGCCACCTGCAAAGTGATCGTCATAGGAATCAATAATAATGACACAGAAGGGCACAATTAGGGCGCACATGTGATAGGGTCCTTTCAACACGGCCATGACAGTCCACAAGTGTCAGCCTCATAAACACCATTTTGTCAATGTGATCCACACAAGTCAACATGGAGGCCGGTTCCCCTCCCAGCAATCCCTTGGGTACAACGCTGAAAGAAACGCCACTGTTTTGACAAAACACACAAGACACTGTGCTTGGTGTTTAGGTGCCCCCCCAACCCCCACCCCCACCCCACACAGACAGCACAAACATTGGTATCGGTTAAAGGGTAATTATTAGCGTTTTCCATTCTAATTCATATTACGTGTATACACAGCAGGGGACATGAATATGAATGCAATTTGACACTTCACAGTTTAATAAGTTCTTGTTTTTTAATGCACAAGATTAACCCTGAATTGACAATAAAAGCACAAATACTGCGGATTTCAGAAAACAACAGATGAAATGATACAGCACTCTACGAGAAGCAATGAAGTCTGGAAAATTCAATAATTAAAAAAATAATCCAAAAATTGTTACAACTGTAATGATGAAAATGGTAATATTAATGATGATTATAATAATGCTGATAATAATAACAATAATAATGATAATAATGATAATAAGAATAATAATATTCCAATGATAATAATAATAGGGGAAAACAAGACAGTGGCATGAACATGATTATATCTTGCAAAAAGGGGTAGGCATTTATAAGCTTTTGCTTCATCCTACTCCTTTTGGGCTTGTGATCAGATAGTTGAATACAAATGGAAATAATGGAAAGTTATATTTTCATTCATGTAAGAAATGCACTGTAATGTTTCATATATTTGCCCAAATAAAATAAAAAAAAATAATAATAATAATAATAGCATAAAATCAAATGCTTAAAGTGGTAAACACACTAAACACAACCGCACAATACACCGATTGTTTATGTTATGTTCACTTCCTGCTTTCCTAATATAGTTTAAGGGGTTTTTTTTGTTTTTTTATTTTATTTTATTACAATCAGTAACTGTTACATTTGTTCACTTCCTGCTTTCCTAATATAATTCAAGGTTTTTTTGTTTTGTTTTTAATTTATTTTACTAATTTGTATTGTATTAATTTTTTTATTTTCATTTTGGTGATATGACCATCCAAAGACATAATTCATCCTTGTATTAAGCAAACATCAACTGCTTGTATTGTTTCTTGAATTGGCTCATCGTTGTGCATTGTTTGAGTTTGAGAAGTATTGGATGACATTTTGAGCTAATTGCTTATTTTTAGCCTTATGCATTATTTGAGCTGTTTGAAGATGAACTATATCAGCAAGTTGAAGTATTTATGATTTTAGAAATAAGGAGTTAGTATGTTCTCTGTAGGCGGCATTATGAATTATCCTTACTGACCTTTTTTGCAGTACATTTAGCCAGTGAAGATTGCTTTTATAGTTATGATCCCATATTTCCACACAATAAGTAAGATATGGTAGAACCAGAGAGCAATAAAGAGTGTGGAGTGACTTCTGATTGACAACAAATTTTGCTTTGTTCAATACTGAAATATTTCTGGCCAGGTATTAAAGGTAAACGTCATAGCGAGGATGGATTCGAGGCATACATTTTTTTTTGCCATTCGCAACAACCCATATTACATAAGCGAACGTTACCAATGCTAACAGTGAGTTATCATGTCAGGTTTTGCGTATGCCCACATTTACAATTAGCATTTTTGCGGTCATCTGCACAACAATTTTAGCAAAAATACAAATTAGCACCATACATTGCAGTGTAAATGTAGCCTATTTTCATTTGGTTTTCATGGTTTTTACACACTTTGTGTCCATTACAATTACATGCATACACGTCATGGCTAATTATGCAAATTGATGACAACCAACCCGCTGCCACATATAGATTGCAGTCTTGTGAAAAACACTATGACCTCCAAGTCGTTTGAAATCCAAGGATTTTTACAGCTCCCGGCTGATGTCCAATGCTCCTCCTTTGAAGACGCTCCACGCTTGCAGGCATTTATGACTATTCCTACGTTGAAGCTTAAAGTGGACTCTGACACAGTGCAGTATATAGTATATCGTATACATGTAGCAATAAGTCTTTTGATGGCTCTAAATGGCTACAGATGCAAACACCTAGGTAAGGTGTTAACCCTCCTCTTGTGTTAGGGTCGGTACCGACCCGTTTTACATTTGAATGCATAAAAAAAAATCACATAACATTTGTTTATTGCATCAAGGCTTTTTCACTTTGTCAGGAAACTCTATTTCAACACAATAAAACCAAAAAAATCATTTTTACTACATTTTAAAATGGTCTGGTTGAAATGATGACCACTGTATTGTTAGGGTGGGTTTGGACCCGGTTATAATAATATGACTATAAAGCAATATTTTGAGCCAAAAATAAAATCATAAGTGTCACAAGCTTGAGTGGGTTAACACAGGTTAGAATACAATTTAAAAAAAAATGAGTTGTGGACTCCTATAGAGCAGCTACACACAATAACCAAGCTACAGTGGGTTAACAGGTTAGAATACAATAAAAACTATTGTGCTCATTTTTTGGCCCTTTGTATTGAGTTGTGGACTCCTATAGAGCAGCTACACACAATAACCAAGCTTGAGTGGGTTAACTTCAGGGGATTCTCATTTTGACCGTTTTTTTCCCAGTATACCAGCATAAAAACAATGTCCAGACATGTGACGTGAATTCACTCATTTGATTGGCTGATTTCACATTTCCAATTTGGATGATGGAAAGAATGTCAACAAGTACAGTGAACCAAGATCTGGACCTGTTCTGCTTTTTCATTTCACTTTATACTAAAGTTGTGTTGCTGAAAACAATAAGTTTTTCTACCTTTTCTTGACATGAATATATATGGGTCAAAATTCACCCCAACACCATACATGTTTCTTTAGTCATTCATACTCAAATGAGAAAATAAATCTAACTCATTGATTTAAGAGATATGTTCTATATCCCTCAGTAATAGCCAATTAACAAAACAACCTTCAATTTATGAATATGATTCTTTTGAGGTTGATTTGAGCATTTTTGTAAATAGAAATGGAGGGGTATAGTGACAAAAAAAGGCCTCCATGCCCACACCAAAAGTATTAAAAGCAACATTTTCATGGATGAGGAAGCCTAAGAAGGTAACCAAGACATGACAAGCTAATTTGATGCTAACTTATTGTTTTTAGTGGATTTTATAGTTGATTTCATACACGGGTCAAAACCGACCCATTAGCATGAGAGATGATACCAGAAAGCTAACACAACAGGAAGTTTAAACCCTAAAATGAAATTCAAGCTGGGCCTTGGAGACATCACAACATGAAGCGGCCTTTGGCACAAGGTCACTTTTAGAACAACGACTACTTTGAAGGTAAAAAAGTGAGAAAAAAAAAGACTATTGGAACACAGCAGCAAAGGTCAGAGATGACGCAAGCTTACTTCCTGCTCTGTGGACTGACACAGGACCACAGATGGCAAATAACATTGCAATTAAGTAGGTTATGCACATAACCTCTCGTCTTTGACCTTGGCGTACTCTCATCGTAAGACCTTGGCCAAACTGGACCAAGTCGCTGAAGTTGCCATGCGTGACCTGTGTTTGATTCCGACACTGAAAAATGACTATGTGAGGTACTAGGTGTCCACGGTTGCCAATCACCTGGCGAGACGAACCACTGCACCACCTCGCAGTCATAACCAGATTAACCTGATAAGAGTCTTAATGAGTGGGGGCTTGCAGTATCAGTCATGAAACCTAACCTAGGTCTAGGTAATGATTGTTTTGCTGTACAGTTTCCAGCTCTGCCCCAAAGATCAAACTGTGTTTTTGCAAGTCGCATGGCCTAGTTTCTTTCCGTTTAATTACTCGCTGGGTCTGCTGGCGTCCGCGTACAAAAGGCCCCTTGCAGAATGACCACATAGACCAGGGGTCTCAAACTCAATTTACCTGGGGGCCACTGGAGCTAGGGTCTGGGCAAGGCTGGGCCGCATCAGGTTTTACAAAAAAAAACGCATTTATTAAAAACAGAAAAATATACAAACTTTTTCAGTGCTTTGATTCCGATTTTCTACAAGAAAAGCTCTGATAAAACATTCCACTGTTCTCAAATATCTTAATTTTTATTTTTCTACACAAAATAAGATGAAAAATAAATAAACAAATCAAGAATAAAGAAAATCAATCAATCAGTAATAAATAAATATAATAATAATAATAAAAAGTTAAGAAACCACATATAGTTGGTGGGTAGACAAATGATTTTTTTCAGATGAAAATGAACAAAGCATTATTAGAGCCCTGTAGACATGACAAAACACGACTATAGTCACATTTATACTCTTTTTATTTACAACATATTGCGCAACTGCAGGGTCTTGAGACACATGCTAACTCGCAAACTAGAGAGCTAGCCACCTAAACGGTAGCCTTCAAGTTATTTCCTTTCAACTTAAATAGCCAAAAACTTACCACTTCCACACGGATAGGGAGGATAACTATTAACAGTTATTTAACCTTTAACATGAACATGAATCAAACGTAATCATTTTTTCTGGGTACATGATACCATACAGCATCCATATCAAACTTTAAACTTTCATATCAAGGCGGGGGCCTCAAACTAGTGTCCTGCGGGCCACATTTGGCCCGCGGGCCGTGTGTTTGAGACCCCTGACATAGACTCTGTTCCTCTTCTTGTTTGCCTGAGAGTAAGCACCGTTTCTAATATCGAAAGGCAGCAATGTCGCCGAACTGCTTGCACGTCTGCGTGAGTGCGTGCGTGTATGGAGAACACTTCCCAAGCAAAGATCTCTCTGGCGTATTCTTGTCAAGAAAGCGCTAAATCACATCGTTATTTGGATTACATAACAAGACCACCGACCCATGCAGCTTGCCCCACATACCGCTATGTGTTTACACATAGACAAACTCTTGGCTTGGTTTACAGTGCTGGTGCTGTTGTTGTGGGTCGTAAACCAAGAGATGGTGCATGGTTCAGGTGCATGGTTCAGGTGCATGGTTCAGGTGCATGGTTCAGGTGCATGCTTCAGGTGCATGGTTCAGGTGCATGGTTCAGGTGCATGGTTCAGGTGCATGGTTCAGGTGCATGGTACGTGGGGACACAGTGTGGGTCATTAAAAAAAAGTCATAGCCCGGGTCAATGGAACACGGTGGAGCATGGTATTTATTTATTACTGATTGATTGATTTTCTTTATTCTTGATTTGTTTATTTATTTTTCATCTTATTTTGTGCAGAAAAATAAAAATTAAGATATTTGAGAACAGTGGAATGTTTTATCAGAGCTTTTATTGTAGAAAATCGGAACCAAAGCACTGAAAAAAATTGTATATTTTTCTGTTTTTAATAAATGCGTTTTTTTAGGGGGGAAACCTGATGCGGCCCAGCCTTGCCCAGACCCTAGCTCCAGTGGCCCCCAGGTAAATTGAGTTTGAGACCCCTGATATAGACAATTTGACACACCTCTAATTGGGAGTGATGCCAGCTTAACATAGATGTTAATTATTCTCCATAGTAGTAGCACCGGATTATTTAAAACAAAAAAATATGTAAAGGTGGTAGCCCTGGGGCAAAAGGGTAGTTAACAGGTGTATGGTATGGGGTAGTACTGCATCAAAGAATACAGGTGATGCCGCAAAGGGGGCCAATAGACTATATAGGGTCATTTGAAAATGAGTAAACATTTTACTTTGTTTTGACAAAACGATCCTGCTTGTATCCCACCTCTCGCCCAAAGACAGCTGGAATAGGCTCCAGCATACCTGCAACCCTAATGAGGACAAATAAATGGAACCGCCATGCAGCCAGGAGCCAATTAATTGCAGATAATTTAAAAAAACCCATCAAAAACAGTAAGACTGCAGCATGGTTCACCTTAAAATGAAATTGAAAATGAATATTATTGAAGCTACACGTGGTGGTTGTGCTGCCATGGCTGCAGGGGCAAATGTGCAGCAACGCTCAAACACAGAAATGATCCAAAAAAAAACAGCAAAACAAATGCAACGCAGAATTGCTACAAATGCTACAAATAAAAATGCTGCAATCACATCAATATTGTCAGATAAAAAACCAACAAAAAACAACATAATCACTATTCAGACTTGAACAATGCCCAGAAGAAAGGTGCCTTACTGTTATATTTGACAATATTACAGATGCTAGTAGCCTGCCAAACTGCAGCATTTCTTTCATGCACTTGTTATAATGCAATAATACAGATATTAGGAGTTAGAATTAGGTGTTAAAATATTGCTTTATATTCATATTATTATAACCGGGTTGAAACCCACCCTAACAATACAGTGGTCATCATTTCAACCAGACCATTTTAAAATGTAGTAAAAATGATTTTTTTGGTTTTATTTTGTTGAAATAGAGTTTCCTGACAAAGTGAAAAAGCCTTAATGCAATAAACAAATGTTATGGGATTGTTTTTATGCATTCAAATGTAAAACGGGTCGGTGCCGACCCTAACACAAGAGGGTTAAATAAGTAAAGGTGGTACTATCTAGGCTAAATACAGTAGTGCTGTAGTACTACAATAATATAAGCTACAGGTGTATGGTACTGGGTGGTACTGCATGGGAGAACAGAGGACTACACCAGCAATGATCCAGCGTCTAACTGTGTGATCATGAAAACACAAAACACAAAAAAGAGAGCTTAGGCTTATTTGGAGATGAAATAAGTAGTGAATTAATGATGTGTGCGGCGTGTGGAGTATTGTTTACATTTCCCGGCAACGCCAGCGCTCTCAGCGCTTACCGGCACCGGCGGCGGCTGCTGCCAAGCGGGGTCAAACGTGCAGCCCGTCAGCCCACTCCAGCAGCAAACACTCTCCAACCCGAAAAAACTTTTCTGTGAGCGGAAACCATGCGTCCACAATGTCGGGGAGAACCTCCAGGGGTGTCCAAAGTCCACCCCCCTCCGCTAAAAGTTATGTAACTGGGGGTAAAGCTAACTGAACGGTAGCTCAAGTTAGCTTCCAGGCTAACTTCGACTCACCTCCGTCTTGGTTATGCGGTGGCGGGCTAGCTTGACGACGGCGAAGTTGCCCTTTCCTAAAGTCCGCTCGATGTCGTAGAAGCCCACGCGGACCGGACCCCGGAGCAGCGGCTTGTGGACGCCGTCAGCCATGACCATGCTGTTCTCGACGGCAGACGAGCTGGGGGGGACACGCACGCACGCACGCACGCCGGGGGCGGTGGTGGCGGCGGTGGCGGCGGTGGCCGTGTAGCGGCGGTGCCGCCGCGGGCTCACACACGCTTCCTTGAGCCGTCAAAGATAACGCGCAGAAACAAACCACTAACCAGCATGGCCACCACTGGAAGCGCGTCCATTAAAAAGAAGTCTTCCGGCGAAGGTGACGACACTCCTTCACAGCAGCGGCGGCGACATTTTTTCCAAATGTGTCTTTTTCCCCAGCCTGTGTCACCGACAGACACCTTTGTTTCTCCGGGCACAATGGGGAGCTAATGTTTCGGCTTGACGTTCCTTCTATCAGGCGGAGTTGACTCGCAACGAGGCATCATGTTCTCCGCTTGACGTGCATTGACGTCAAAGCCATGGGGGTATTTGTACAGGGGGCGGGGCCTCGGAGCCGCTACACACTTCGGTGCCAATTGGTTGTCATGACGACCAGACCCACCTCTTACGTCAACCGGTAAAAATTGCTATTCCGAAACGTATCTTTGCTCCATTGCACGCATAGGTAACTTTGTTTCCTGTCATCAGTTCGCCTCATAGATGCAAATGTCAATTTATGCGACATGAATGGACAAAAGTTGCATGCATTGATGTAATAAAACAAATAATTACAACCATGCAACGCCCATGTGGGATACTTTTGCTCTTCGTAATTATTAATGTTCACAATAATATTGCATAACTGCATAACACAAGCACTCAACGTTCCCATTCTATCAGGTGGTCAGCTGCATTACAGCACCATCTAGAGGCTAAAGTCTGTAATTACAACAAACACTCATTGAAGCTATCAGGGTCATGGGTCAGATGGAGCCTGTTTCAGACTTTGAGCAAGAAGCGAGGTGGTCCCATTAGTCCCATTAGTCCCATTAGTCCCATTAGTCCCATTAGTCCCATTAGTCCCGGTAGTCCCGTTAGTCCCGTTAGTCCCGTTAGTCTTTTGGAGAAAGCCCACACATGCATGGGGAGAAAATCCTCAACAGCGATTGGAATCCTCGATTTCCTGACCGCTAACCTCTTGTCCGCCTTTCAGCCAAAGCCTTATTGTTATCTGTAGCCTTGCTGGGGGTAAAAAAATATATTTGTATTATTATTTATTATTTATATTATTATATTATATTATATTATATTATATTATATTATATTATATTATATTATATTATATTATATTATATTATATTACATTACATTACATTACATTATATTATATTATATTATATTATATTATATTATATTATATTATATTATATTATATTATATTATATTATATTATATTATATTATATTATATTATATTATATTATATTATATTATATTATATTTGTATTATTTTTCTTAAAAATCTCTTCCCAAGAAGGTGTCTTGATAAAGAACAATAATCAGGTCAAAGGTAAGAGATTGGGGGTGGACCTCACCCCCTAATGGAGTAATGTTCATAGGTGGGCAAACGCTACCACGTCCCTATTGAGCAGTGGAGTGCACGCAGGCCTCGCTGTGCTCCAAAAGGCCTCTTCTGTGCTGTCACGCATAGACTTCCTGAATGTAAGAGTTCCAGATGTGCTTTTGGCATTTCCTGTCGAACTTTCTCCAAGAACATACTCAGCCTCTTCTTTTGTGCGCTTGCTGCAGCTTTCCATGACACACTCGCACCCAAACAGCGCACATTTAGTAACACCAGCGACAGAATCACACGGCTTAGACTTCCTAAAAGTCTGCTCAGTGTCACTTCAGTTCCGGCTTTATCAAGTGGAGGTCAGGAAGACCAAAGAGCTTCGCTGGGGTCGCCTATGGTCTGTCATCACTCTTTCCACATGCGCTTCCCAAACAGGAAGCCTCGCTACACTGTGTTGACGTCACTCTCTCGTGTTTAGAGGAAAAGGCCACAAACGCCCTGCTGTAGAAGCGTTTTATTAGATGATAACAACCTATGCATGAAAACGTTGATTGTATATTTATGACAGGGTTACATGTGCAAGCCGCCGAACCACACATCGGTCCTGGCGAGGTGTTTGGAAGGCATGCTTGGCTTAATTACGGCCCCTTTGAAATCCAAAACTTCAATTACATAACTTGATAGAAGCGATGCATACAGGGGGACAATATAAAACATCTGTTCTTGCATAACTCATTCCAGACATTATTGGTCCCTGGGTCTGGACCTGATGCATGCGCTCCTGACATGCAGACAGGACTAATAAGAGGACTTTTTGGTTGATGTCTGCCTTCTCTGAGTGCCAGCAGAAAAAACACGACCAAGGAGACTTGTGCAAAATGCAATGGAAGGATGTATTGAGAAGAAAGAACAAAGCACAAACAATGCATGTTTCTGTGGATAGAATACCCTTGAAACTGTTGTTTTTGTCAGCATGATAGTACAATATGCACACAATTATACAAAAGCAAGTAAAAAAAAATGAAAAATTAACTTTTTATTTTTCGAGATATCTCAGCTTTCTTAAAAAAATGTAAAATTTCTTCTCTTAGTATTATGACTTTATTCCCATAAGATTTTCTCCAACCTAAATTACAATTTTATTTCGATTTGTTTGTTTCTCACAATATTATATTAACTTTTTTTTAATATTTCAACTTTATGCTACTTAAATGACATACTTTTTCCTAATATCACATTATTTTGTAAAGTTACAACATTTTCTTTTAATAGTTCTCTTAATAGTTCATAAAATTGCTGCTGTAGTTAAATTATATATTTAGATTACAAAAAAAATCCAGCTGCGGGCCGCAAATGGCCCCTTGGCCGCACTTTGAACACCCCCACCCCTCTCCGTTAAGAGCCACTGTAACACAGGGCGGATCTACTGCAAGGGGCGTACTCACATTCGGCCCTGTGTCCTCCATAGGAATTACTCCATAGGAATTACTCCATAGGAATTACTCCATAGGAATTACTCCATAGGAATTACTCCATAGGAATTACTCCATAGGAATAATCAGAAAGACTAAGACTGGAAATAATCCGCAAAATCAGGGAAGTGATACAGCACGACTGTTCCAGGAGAGGGATCGTGCCCAAGTCCAGCACGGTACGAATGTGAGTACGCCCTCCGCTCAACATAAATCCACAGCCACATGTGTAAGTTTCCTGCACCACACATGCAGTGTAGAGAATAATAATAATAATAATAATAATACATTTTATTTATAGGCGCCTTTCAGGACACTCCAGGTCACCGTACAGAGTTGTTAAAATAAATAAAACACAGTTAAAATGACACACACACATATATATATATATACGTATATAGATATATAGATATAGAAAACACAGAGGGAAGTTTGAAACAAGTTTGGACAAGTTTGGACAATTCTGTGATCAAATCCGAACTGGGCTTGGGTGGACGGTAAACAGTGGCTTTTATGTTTGGGTCCTATGATGGTCCTTACAGACGAATGACCAGAGATTTGAACGACTGGTGGGTTGGGACAGAGACAGGTGAGATTTTTCCAATTCTCGCCCCCTCGACCGGTAGTACGGGTTTGACTGGTGTAAACCAAGCCAGCTGGGAAAAGTCGTTTATTTGTTGCTATGTCTCTGTTAAACATACGACATCAAACCTGTGGTCACTGATGATATCATGGAGGAGTTGTCCTTTACTGGAGAGAAAGAGAGAGAGAGCGGGTATTAAAAAGTCCAAAGTGTTGCTGCCCGCACACTCCTAGGATTTCACAGCCAGGTGACATTCCCCAACATGGCTACCCGTAGATCTCATTTTCGACCCAACCATCCTGAGCGCGGCAGTGTCGACCCTGTGCCCTGCTGGTCTCGTAGATGTCGTTGTTCACAAAGCCGCTCTCCCTGTCGGTGATTAATACATTCTCATAGTCGTTCCACTGGGGGTCCTTGGCAGGACCGCACGGGTACTTTGTTATGAAGTCTCCCGGCAGGGTGCTTTCGGGTGAAAGGTGAGAAAGTCTGGTGATGTCGCTGAAGGCGTAAGGTCCTTGAAGGGGGCAAGATGACGTGTCTGGGGGTGTCCACCGTTTGACTTGTCCAGCGGAGCTTTTGGTCTCGCTCTTCCTGCTTCTGACAACAACAAAAAAATATTGAATTACTATTTATTCTTTTAGGTAGGTAGGTAGGTGTTCAGTAGTGTCTGCTCTTTTACTTGTCCTTGTCTGCTTCTTACTTTTTTATTCCATATGCTGCTCTCTGTGTCCTTTAAATTGCCCCTTGGGGATAAATAAAGGGTTTTTGAACTTGAACTTTTTCATCCAAAAGGAGACTAAGGGCATCAAAACGAAGATTACGGACTCCAGGACCACCAAACACATGAAGGACATATGAAATGCAGCAATAATACAATTAACTCTGAGATGTAAATGACATAATGTTAAAAAAGAAGGACCTTTATGGTATTTACTTTTACCCCTGAAGTGCTGTTACCCTGCTGCGGGATCAAAGCAACGCTTTTACTTCATTTCTTACCGCTTAGCTTGTTGTTTGTAGCAGAAGAAGCCAGCAACTGCAAGCAACAGCAGCAACAGGGCAGGAATGGTGGCGTACAAGATGTAGGGAACATACAGGCTGTTGTCTGAGAAAGACACTGACAGGCAGAGATTGGACACATTACTTCATCGCATATGCCATCAGCACACATCAACAAAGACTACACTCCCGAACAAAGGTTCAAGACCAGTTGAAAAATTGCAAGAAATTATTTTTTGCACTAGTGAATCTCCAGGAGGCGCTAAATCCCGGGTCTCAAACACGTGGCCCGCAGGACACTAGTTTGAGGCCCCCGCCTTGATATGAAAGTTTAAAGTTTGATATGGATGCTGTATGGTATCATGTACCCAGAAAAAATGATTACGTTTGATTCATGTTCATGTTAAAGGTTAAATAACTGTTAATAGTTATCCTCCCTATCCGTGTGGAAGTGGTAAGTTTTTGGCTATTTAAGTTGAAAGGAAATAACTTGAAGGCTACCGTTTAGGTGGCTAGCTCTCTAGTTTGCGAGTTAGCATGTGTCTCGAGACCCTGCAGTTGCGCAATATGTTGTAAATAAAAAGAGTATAAATGTGACTATAGTCGTGTTTTGTCATGTCTACAGGGCTCTAATAATGCTTTGTTCATTTTCATATGAAAAAAATCATTTGTCTACCCACCAACTATATGTGCTTTCTTAACTTTTTATTATTATTATTATATTTATTTATTACTGATTGGTTGATTTTCTTTATTCTTGATTTGTTTATTTATTTTTCATATTATTTTGTGTAGAAAAATAAAAAGTAAGATATTTGAGAACAGTGGAATGTTTTATCAGAGCTTTTCTTGTAGAAAACCGGAACCAAAGCACTGAAAAAGTTTGTATATTTTTCTGTTTTTAATAAATGCGTTTGTTTTTTTTTTGGAAAACCTGATGCGGCCCAGCCTTGCCCAGACCCTAGCTCCAGTGGCCCCCAGGTAAATTGAGTTTGAGACCCCTGCTCTAAATAGAGCTTCAAAGTGCAAAAGGAACAAACTCTTGAGAGTCAGCAATGCATTTTGAAGCCCCCCCCCCCCCCCCCCCCCCCAGCGTTCGACAGTGTAAAATGTAATATTTGAATCAGGAGTGTATAAAAGCTTTCCTCCAACCTGAAGACTCAGGCTGTCCTACTTTGATGGACTCGTCGCTCGCTGTTGTGAAGAATATGTTTGGCCTCGCAGTTGGATCTGGAAGAAGTAGTTATCCGATATTTGCAATTAGAATGTGTCCACATTCCACGTGCAGTCTATAGTCCAAAAAAATCAAATATGCATGTATTTTTCATTTGATATTTATATATGCAATGTAACAATTAGCATATGTAGTACCCTCATGTGCTATGTTCCCTTGCTCTGTAAAGACTGGTGCGTTTTCTGAAATAGGAAAAAAAGTGCAAAGTCAGGAATAGACAATATGTAGTGTTTACTACAAGGCTACTTTGCATAATTACCCACAATGCAATATAGCTGCAATAGACGGGTACATGACATCACTGACTTAAGAGTGTTTTTTTATGTAGTTATTACGCACTAACGATGGATCTGCGCGATCGATCGATAGCACTGCGCCCGAGATGGATCCATCGTTAGCGCACAAATCGATAACGATGGATATAACTGCCTTGCGCTGGAGACCGATGCTTTGACACTGCGCTGACGATATAATGACAATCGTTGATCTGCTAATTGCATACAATGACAGCGTTAGGGTTAGGGGTTAGGGGTAGGGGTTAGGGGTTAGGGGTTAGGGTTCACACTCCCCCCGCCGAGAACGGTAACAAAGTGAACTGCTTGACAATTAATCAAAGATTTGAAATTTGCATGCATGGACTTCTTGTTGATTCTTGTAAGTAACAACGCTCAGCGCTGCCATCTGTTGGCATCTAAACAAACTACACACATCCATCCCGGGCGCAGTAATATACCATCCATCGTGTGCGCAGAAATCAATCGATTTGTGCGCTAACAATGGATCCATCTTGGGCGCAGCGCTATCGATCGATCGCGCAGATCCATGGAAGTGATTATTAGTAACAATGGGACGTCCCCCGACTCACCTTTTGAATATTTGCAGACGTAGTTGTTCTTGGCGTTGCAGTTGTCGTCATTCCACTGAAACAGAAAGTGGCCTTCCTCATCAGGTGGTGCAGAAGGCTGGTAGTAAAGCACCACGCACATTTCCCCACCGCAGGAAGGCTCGTCCCAGTGCCAGTTCCTGACACACACAGTGAAACGCTTGGAAAAATGCAATAAATTATCATTGCTTATAATTAGGACTGTCAAATTAATTCTTTTTTTTTTTTTTTTTATTTGGGCATTTGTATTCAACTATCTGATCACAAGCCCAAAAGGAGTAGGATGAAGCAAAAGCTTATAAATGCCTACCCCTTTTTGCAAGATATAATCATGTTCATGCCACTGTCTGGTTTTCCCCTCTTATTATTATCATTGGAATATTATTATTATTATCATTATCATTATTATTATAATCTTTATAATTATTACCATTATTATTGTTATTATTATCACCATTATTATAATCTACATTAATATGACCATTTTCATCATTATAGTTGTAACAATTTTTGGATTTTTTAAAATGATTGAATTTTCCAGACTTCATTGCTTCTTGTAGAGTGCCGTATCATTCCATCTGTTGTTTTCTGAAATCCGCAGTATTTATGCTTTAGATTAATTTTACATTTTAGATTAATCACAGATTTTTTGTAACTGATCAGGATGAATGACTATTAGCAAGTGCGTCTGAAATATGGCCATTTTCACTGTATTTGATGAATATAAAGATGAATAATGATATATATTTGTATGTTATAAGAGCTCCAAGTGAACTGAATGTCAATCAAGCTAGAATACGCCACACAACACTAACACTCGTCTATTTCATCGTACTAAAACATTTGAATCACACTTTAAATGGCGTTATTACAAGCAATGAGGGGTTGTGTTGTGCTTCTGATGGATTTGTCTGAACAACCTGAACTTGGCCCTGCTCCCATCCAGCCAGTAGTACTGGGAGGGACATCCCGGGTTGCTGCCGCCACTCCGGGAACGCTGAGGGCTGCGACGAAGGCCGATCCAGAAGTCTCCATCCGCAGCGTTCAGCTGCTGTATAAACCTCTCTATCAGCCGCTGCTCGCTTTCGCTTTCCACGCTGAGCAGCTCGCCGCCATCCGCCCTGCATGCCTGCCTGGCATCTTGGAAGGTCAGCCTACGCCGGCTGTCCTGGATGTAGGACACCTTGTAGCACGGGCGCTCCGTCCCTCGCCGGCAGATCCGTTGGCCTGTGGACACGCGTCATGAGGCAATCAGGAAGAGAACAAGAGGCTGACTGTTGTCTGAGGACTTCCTGTGGCGCTCACATGGGAGCAAAATTAGAAACCATCAGGCGCATACATTCCTATGAAAGGCACCATCGAGCTGAGAGAACCTGAAGAAGAACATCAAATTGTCTTCTTTTTTGCTGGCCCAAGTCAAAAGTATTTGGATTTAGATTTAGATCTCTTAGGATAGTCTTTTTCACCGATAAGTCTCCGAGGCGGCCTCACCTTGGCCAAGTCGTTCACATGTTGGCCACACAGTCAGGAGAACGGGAAGGTGTGGCTTTGAATCTTCGTTTAGGAATCTCTCTGTGGAGTTTGAATGTTCTACCAGTGTGGGCTGGTTTTCTCCGCGTATTCCGCTTTCCTTCCACAGTCCAAAAATATCAGCTTATTTGGACACTCCATAGGTATGAATGTGAGTGTGAATTAGGTGTGGAAGAAAATATATATATATATATGCCAACGTCCTTTTGATTGAGAACGAATTTTGCTTTGTTCGATATTGAAATATTTCTGGCCACCTTATGTTGTATATTTGTAATATGAGGTTTCCAGCTCATATTTTCATCTATTGTGATCCCCAGAAATGTATTTTCCTTCACCCTTTCAATGTCTACAGCGTCTATTTGTATTTGCTGGTGCGTGTCCTTTCTGCTGTTAGCAAACAGCATGATTTTAGTTTTATTTAGGTTCAAGGACAATCTATTATCATCAAATAAGAGGATAATTATACTTTGTTGACATTGTTCCCCATTCCTACATTGTTATATTTACATGTTGTGACATAAAATGTAAAAACAATTATTAATATCAGTGACAATGGTCAAAATATAGTTATTTGTTATGAGATCCATACCAACACTTGCAGTATCGCCAAACTTCTGTGCCACTTTTAATCTGTCAAAACGGTGCCAAACTGCGCCCAGATGTGATATTTCCTACTATGTGGCGTGGGTAGTGGAGTTGTAATGAAGATGGGAGCTCCTGGCTGAGCAGCTGAGAAGAAAACAACACTGTTGATATTTTCCACATCATGCTGCGACTAAGGCGTCTGTTAATAATTACAACTCAAGAGAGACTTTTCTCCTCCTTTCTAACACTGAATATCTCCATGAGTGCACACTTTAAAGACGCACGCACAGGTTACATGGTCACAAAAAGTACATTTTGAAGAACTTCCACAAGTGAAAGTGTGAATCTTACCATTGATTTTAGCAGCGGATTCGTTATGGAGAAGGACGGCGACCAGGGCGCCAAACAGCCTCATAAAATCCATGTCGACATGTTCACGTCCGTGTGCCTTCTCTGTCTGCACCGCCGTCACTGCGAAACCCAAGACAAAACGTCAAAAAACGGCGTTTTTCTTGTCCTATTCAGCCAGCCTGACAGAACCCGTGACAGACAGGACGGTCCAAGACTCGCACTAGTGGTGCATGATGGAAAGTGGGTCGTCTGACTGAGGGGGGAAAGGAGGGGGATAGACCAGATGTGGCTTTTTTCTATTAAAAAGACAAACAACAAATACTTGAAAAAAGTTTAAAAAATTAAAAATAAACTATAGTATTGTCCAAAACAAAAACCTACACGCAAGTGTATATAAATTAAGTCACTCACGCGTGCTTTTTTCCTACAGCATTTCACATTTGCAAATGATGCGCAATGATGACGTCATACAGCGACATCTACGACAGCCAATAGCTACTTTTCTTACTGAAAAGTTGTGCCAGTGAAACGGTATAGCATAGCAAGCTAGCGAACTAGCTAGCCGGTTTGGCCAATTTACTTATTCTCGACCACGGACTAAAACTAGACTAGACAAACATCGAGAATTCTAAATACAGAAAAAATAAAGACATATGTTTTCATGTCTCACAAAATTCACCCAAAATGTAGTTGTCTTTTAAGAAAGTGTTTCAAACAGTGTGGGGTGCAGTGTGAAGGCATATCTAATGTCATGTAACATTACTGACGCTTAGCGACCAGAATACTACATACAGTATAACTTGTTTTTCAATATATTGTAGCGACTGGAAATCTTAACACGACCACAGTCGTGTTAAGCTTTTTAGCTAAAAGCTTTTTATTGCACAACAATAACGGCTACAGTCAGCCTTAACCACAGCCAGCAACTCAACAGTGCTTCCTCAACAACAACACGCCCCCCACACCTGGTGCATTCACTGTCACCCGGAACAGCCAGACACTCAAGAGCACAACATGTCAACATGAACGCGTCAGGGTCGCTACAATATATTTATATGTTTGTACTGATGATAGTCCATATAGTCAAACACAAAACAGTGGTCATATATTAATGAATTCACTTTAGAAAACCACCATTGAGTGACGTTGGAACTGCCAAGTAGGAAAGGATGACTGTTGGAACTGAATTTGCATTTTATCTGGAAAACTACCCCACAAAAGTAAAAACAAAGACTTTAAACTTCAAATTTTGCCGACTCGTAGTGTTCTTTTTGTGTCTCAATAAGTGAATGTTTTTTTTCTACAGCATTTCACATGTGCAAATGATGCGCAACGATGACGTCATACAGCGACTTCTAGGGACAGCCAATGGCTACTTTTCTCACTGAAAAGTTGGGCTAGTAAAACAGTGGGCCCCCGCTAGCATAGCAAGCTAGCGAACTAGCTAGCCAGTTTGTCCAATTTACTTATTCTAGACCAAGGACTAAAACTAGACGAGACAAAAATACAGGAATGAGAAAGACACATGTTTTCATGTCCCACGAAATTCCCCCAAAATGCAGTTGTCTTTTAAAAAAGTGTTATTCATGTAACATTATTGACGCTTAGCGGCCAGAATGCTACATACAGTATGACTTTTCAATGTATATTTATATATTTGTACTTATGATCGTCCATATAGTCAAAGACAAAACAGTGGTCATATATGAATGAATTAATTTGTAGAAAACCACAATTGAGTGAGGGAGTTGAAATAGTGCAAAAACAGGCATTGTGAAGAGAGAATAGGAGGAGATTTATCCTGTATATGCTGACCATCGGACAGGAAGGAATCCGGCGGGAAAAGAGGAAATCCTTTCTTTTTTTGAACTCCTGACTTCCTGTTCATTGCTTTGCTTTGGTCTGTTGGCAGTGCGAGTTTATTGCTATAATATGAGTGTACCGAGGGAAGTCTAGAACAGTTTTGTGAGGTTACATAACAGCTCAGTGATGAATGCTCACTTTTGATTGACAATGTCTGTGTGATTGTAATTGTGGTTGCAGTTTCACCTTGTATTGGTTGTACAGTATCATTACTGCTATTAGTTGTTCACTTCCTCCATGGGGACAATTGGATTACGGTGCACACACGCATGTTTGTCATATGATCAATGTCCACTGATTCTTTTCATTTCCTCTGGAGGTTTAGTAGTGGGCGACATGCAAGAGTGATGGATTACCGGTACTCATTTCATAGCAAGATACTGATACTACTGATACTGGCAGACCTGTTGTGGAGTAATTCATAAACAAAAACATTTATTAAAAATAAATAAAGTTATCATTGATTGCCTTCCTCACCATACTCATTGTGATTCATGAATTTTAATTATTCTTATTACAGAAAAATGCAAAATACTAAAACTAATACTAATAACACTAGCAGTAGCTTGCCTGCCTCCCCCTATTTGCTTTGATATAAACATTTATTTGATCAGTATTTACATATATTTAATATTTTATATAAATATTTTTTAAACAAACGTATTGTTTTATATACATATATTACATATTTATATGTCATGTTAAAATTATATAAGAATGAAAATATATATTAAAATATAAAATAATATATAAATATATAAAATTTTATATTTTAATATATATTTTAATTCTTATATAATTTTAACATTACATATAAATATATATATATTGTAAATATATATATTGTAAATATATATATATATATTAATTATTATATTTTATATGTAATATGTTTTATAATTTATATGTAATGTTAAAATTATATAAGATTAAATTCTTTATTATTTATTATTAATTATTTATCTTATTATTTATATATAAGATAAATATATATATATATTTACAATATATATCATATGTTTTATTTCTTATATTTTATATGTAATATGTTTTATAATTTAGATGTAATGTTAAAATTACATAAGATTAAATTATTTATTATTTATTATTAGTTATTTATCTTATTATTTATATATAAGATAAATATATATATATTTACAATATATATATATCATATGTTTTATTTCTTATATTTTATATGTAATATGTTTTATAATTTATATGTAATGTTAAAATTATGTAAGAATTAAAATATATATGAAATATATATATAGTAAATATATATATTTATATATATATTATATATATTTTTAATTCTCATATCATTTTAACGTTACATATAAATTACATAAAAAATAAAAAACATTATTAAATTAAATATGAATATTATAATATAATATAAAACATTAAATTAAATTATTTTTTCATGTTCTTTACATAGTTTCCGTGCAGTGTCTGCTCTTGTCCGCTAGATGGCAGACAAGTACCCACTTCATGATGCAGTCCAACAACTCCAAAGGTGTGAACAATCAATAAACGATCAGAGGTGTTAACTCCTTACGTAACCTTTATGGTTTTCAAAATGCTTTTTGATTAACTGTGTGTATGTAAATAAGTACATTGTCCTCGTCGTGTATGTGCACACTGTACCGTATCCCCACCATCTTCCCAGTGTATCAAATCAATGTCCTTTTCCATTCCACTGACTAATCTGTCATATAATACCCATATCGTCCATATACTGGAACACGTTGTTATTTGACTTTGTTTTTCCTTACTATAATTATCTGACTTGGACGTTTTGTCCTGGGACATGTTTCCGTGACCTTTCCACCATGAGGATTACTGTGAATGTGCTTAACGGAAGAGATATTATTATTATTTTTTTTTGTCCATGCGAGTCTTAGGTGGACATAAATTGTGAGTGAAGGGATTGCGGAGTGGTGACGCATGTGTGGATAATGTAACAAATGTCTCTTGGAACAATGAAACGTCTCAAAATGGTGGCCTGTGGCGATGTGACGGACAGCTTTATTATTACCAAAAGGTTAGTCCTGTGCTTCATAGCCAATGGCCAACCAGATCACTTTACAAGCCGACATGCAATTTCACACAAAACACACAAAATCACGCATCCGTGTTTAAACTTACTGTTGTGTACTTCAGCCCGTCAAGAACTTTGATGTGTGTGTACAGTATAAGGAGCCTAAAATTAGCATGCACGCCGTGTGGGACACACCTTCCAGGTTTTAGGTGTCTCAAGGATGTCCAACAGTATAAAAGTAACTTTCTATGACTGGCTCAGGTAGACCAACACCTGCTCAGGTACCACAGAGAGGTAAGACCCCCCCTCCTGGTCATTTCAAAATAAAATCAATAGTTACATGTAATAATAGAGACAATAATGCTTAGTTTGGATTATTCTTTCCAATATTGTTGAGTTACCACTGCAAACTACGACAATATTACTACTTGTAATAATAATAATAACTATTGTTACTCCACAAGGCTTATCAGTAGTTTATTTATTTATTTTATAGACAGTTAAGACACACGGTCAAATATAAACAATAGGAAAAGTGTTCAAATCTACAATTCGGCAAATTAACAAATAATTCCTGATTAATTCTAATTTAATTTTATAATACATCTTATAATTAGAATTTATAGATTATAATTATAGATGACAGTTTTTCTTTTCAATGTGATGTTTTGATTTGATTTCATATCACATTTCTATTGTATTTTATAAAAGCAATTTTTTATTGAAATGAATAATAAAATAAATATAAAATAAAAAATAAAATGAAAAATGGCCGGACTTTGGACACCTTTGCCTTATTTTTTTATAATAACATTTCATGTCACATTTTTTATAGTATTTAATAAAAAATAAATACATATCAAATAGCAAATTTTTATTTAAATGAATAATAAAATAAATATAAAATAAAAAATAAAATAAACAATGGCTGGACTTATAAATAAATAAGAAACAAAACAAGAAACAAAACAATATCAAAATTGTAATTTTCAATTTAAAAACAATAATTGAAAACAAATAAAAACAAAAAAAAATTAATTGAAAATAAAAAAAAATAGTTGCTTTAGTTGCTCAAAGGACAGAAAAAAATATATGACAAATAAAGAAAACAATATCAAAATTGTAATTTTCAATTAAAAAAACTCTGTTTTTAATTGTATTTTTCAATAAAAAAATTTATTGTAATTTTCAATTTAAAAAATGTTTTTGATTGTAATTTTTCAATTGAAAACGCGACCAATGTTGGTAGACTTTAACAAAAAAATGAATAATACCTAATGATGATGATACATGTTGTATGAGTCACTTTTGCTTTTGCTTCTTTTTCCTCTCAAGTGCATCCCAACGATGGACGAGCTGCTGCATCCTACTAAGATGACCCTTCACCTTTGTCTCCCTCTGCTGGCCATGCTGCTGCAGCCCACCCTCTGTCTCTACAACTGCTCCTCTGAGTATGACAGAGTACCAGGTTGGTTTTACACAAACTCCTCCTCCACTCGTCCTCCTACTTAATAACCTGGACGTCCTTCTGAAGACAGTTCTGACCTGATGGTGGACTGCGGCACCCGCGTAATCACCCTGGAGATCAACCTCTGCACAGCCCAGTGGGCGGGCTTCAACTCCTCCAACATGGCGCTGAACAGCAAGCACAACATCACAGAATGCCAGGGCTCCGTCGACTCCACCGTGGACCCGCCCATCATCCGATACCAACTTCCGGTCAACGACAGCGCCGACAATCTGTGTCGGCAGTCACTCCAGGTCAGAACCATGATGCGGGATGATGCGGGATGATGCGGGATGATGCGGGATGATGCGGGATGATGCGGGATGATGCAGGATGATGCGGGATGATGCGGGATGATGCCGATTACTACCACACTGTAAACCCGAATGTTCAACGTACTTCAATAAATGAAGTTATGCATACTCAAAGTTCTTAAAAAAAGTTGTAATAACTTAATTATGTCAAGTTCATTTAACATTTTGTTCCATTTTGAGTACTTTTAACTAATATGTTTTGATGAAATTGAACTTATATTAAGTAAGATGAACTTAAAAACATAGTTTACATACAACTCAAGACACTTTAAATCTGAATGTTCAAAGTACTTCAATAAATGAAGTTATGCATACTCAAAGTTCTTTTAAAAAGTCCTAATAACTTAATTAAGTTCATTTAACATTTTGTCAATGAAGAATAAATCCATTGCATCACATGACACCTTCTTCCTACGGAAAGAGTTGAAAAATGAGAATGAAAATGAAAGAATGGAGAATGCGAAAAAGAAAGCTATTTCTCTTTTCACCCCAAAATTAAAAAAATATATCTAATATCAACTCCAAATATTGAAGCACTGGTACACTCAAAAGTTTGAGTTTATGAACTCCAAAAAAATGTGGTAACTGTTTGGGTTTACAGATGCGATACATATTTTATATTTAATACAGAATAGTGAACCGATTGCAAAATGAATGTGTTGAATTCCGTTAGAATTCAATTTCAGCGGTGTTGCTAGGCAGAACAGCGTATACGTGGACTAGAAATGGTTGATCCGTGCTGTTATTTTCCATGTCAAAAAGCACCACTAAAATCATCCCCTTTTCGGATGAATGTCCGGTTAAGATCGTGGACGAGGCCCCGGATCCCACAGGCCCTTTCAGCAACTTCCTGAGCATCCAGTCAGTCATCATCACGGGCTTCATCGACACCCCCAGATCGGAGCAGGGGGTGATCAGCTACTCCACGGACCTCTACTACCACTTCTCCTGCCGCTACCCTTTGGAGTACCTCCTCAACAACACACACATCGTGGCGTGAGTAAGCAATGGATGGATTGGGATGGGAAAGGATCATTTTCATTAGGATTATTTCATTCATTTTGATACTTTGTCATAAACCTGAACGCCTGATCGCAAAGACGCATGGATGGATGTCATGGAGGTCACATTTAGAGTCGTTTTAAGCCATGAAAACAGACCCTAGGCGGCAGACGTGCATTTGATTAGACATGAGCATAAATCATTTCCATGTATGAACACACTCGACAGCGAGGAGGAAGTGGTAAAGCATGGAGGAGTGTAGTGTGCACAAGGTTATGCATTGTCGGGAAATTTAGTTCCAAATATAAAAACAAATGGTAAATAGTTATAGTGGTGGTGTATTTGTAAATAAATGCTTATTTTGATGTAAAACTACGCTTTTTGTGTTGTTTATGTTGTGGTATATATATGTTTGGATATTGGGACTGTACAAAAGCAAAAATAATATGAAAGTTGTACTTTTCACAAAAAGCTGGTTTTAGTCAGGAACTGATATTTTTTCCTATTATTTTATCACCTCGTACTTCGGTACGAGGTACATTATTAAAAACAAAAAACTAAAAAAAAACCTTAAACTGTATTATGGAAAGCAGGAAGTGAACAAATGTAACAGTTACTGATTGTAAAAGTACCAGATGGAGGGGTAGGATTTAATAAGCTTTGCTTCTTCCTACTCCTTTTGGACATGTGGAACTGGGAACTGATTATGGGATGCACTCAATTGGAATCTGATGCATGTTTCATATGAAATTAAACCATGACCATATTTGACATTTTAAAAAATTCATTTCACTGACTTTATGTGCCTTTCTTTTTAGCTCCTCAGTTTCGGTGGCAACAAGCGACAACAACGGGACCTTCATCGACACCCTAAAAATGAGTGTTTTTAATGTAAGTCCACCATATTGGCCATCAGTATGGACTATTAGAGAACACATCAAATTATCTTCATGTTTCCGTAGGATTCCAACTACAACTATCCGTTAATCGTACCTTCCACTGGGCTGCAGCTGCGAACAAGAGTCTACGTGGAAGTAAAGGCAGTGAACCTGACCGGAAAGTAAGCAAAATCTCATGTGTTGACCTAAAAACAAATCTCGAAGACTCGATATTCCTGAACAAAACAGCGACTGACCGGCATGCTGATTTGTTCACTACAGTTTCCACGTGCTGCTGGATCACTGCTTCGGAACGCCGAATGCGTACAACATGTCTCACAATGAGCAGCACAACTTCTTCACTGGGTAGGACAGCACACATTACTTGACACGGCGAACAAAACGACCAACAATACGACGTCTGCGTTGCTCCGCACTAGATGCTCAGTCAACGAAAGAGTGATCGTAGGCAGCAACGGAGTCTCCAAGATGGCCCGTTTCGACTTTGAGGCCTTCCGCTTCATTCAGCACCGTGACCAGGCAAAGTCCAGCATCTACTTGCACTGCATCCTCAGACTCTGCGAGCCCACCAAATGTCAAGAACTGCTGAACGTGAGTAGAACGTTCAGGAAAAATACTCCAATTAGTACTTCCATTATTCAATTGGCCCTATAGGAAATAGTAAGGCAAATAACCACAGGGTGAAAAGATAGTGGCATCAAGTGTTGTGGCTGTAGGCGACCTCCTGGTGTAGCTTTTTAAAATGTACTCCAGGAGTGGCAGTACCGGCATTTGATTATTGATTATTATTATGATTTTATTATGATTATTATTATGAGTGCTGCTCTATCAGAGTCCACACCTCAGTACAAAGGCTCAACAAATAAGCATAATACGTCCAATAGTTTTCCAACAAGAAAAAAGGCGCAATTTTACAGAAAGAAAATTATCAGCAAAAAGTGTTGAAATATGCAAGATTTTTTTTTTAAAATCATATAATAAATAAAAAAAAGTAAAAAAAAAAAGTGTGATTTTTTTTGTGATTTTTTAGTAGGGAAAAATGACTATATTATGGAAATACTATTAGGAGAACAACATTTACAAAGCTTATTTAATTGAAATAAATCCAATTAGTTTAGTTTCGTGCCCTGTGGACAGGGTGGACCCCGTCTCTCGCCCAAAGACAGCTGGGATAGGCTCCAGCACCCCCGCGACCCTCGTGAGGAAAAAGCGGTGGAAAATGAATGAATGAATGAATAGTTTAGTTTAGTTCATATCTACATATGTCGCTTTACAAAATATCAAAATATCTCTTGCATCCTTTCATTTTTAACTATGTGGTCCTTGCTGGAAAATGTGTGGACACCCTTGCCTTGCATTTTCTCATACATTGCAAAACATTAAAAAGCTAACACGTTATACAGTGTATAGTATATAATGAGGTTTTACATTTTGGAAATAACAGCCTTGCTTGTTAGCAATTATATAACATAATTACAGCATTTGACTATTCTATCAAATCAACTTGAACGGTAAAATCACAAATCAAGAACGGCAACAATCTGGTTGCAGTCACCCTTCTAAGCCGCAATTCCAACTGTTCACTAAATCCTTTCATGTTGCATTGTGGAGAAAAAAAAATGACACTAAACAAATGACGTCTGTTGTGATCCTTCAGGCTTGTAACACCAGAAGAAAAAGATCCCTGACTCCTTTCGGACAAGAGAGCAGCGAATCCGCTACTGTTTCTGTCGGACCGCTGTACACCTCCGGGGAAGGTGCGACTGTAATACTCACATAATGATGGAAAAAAAACTTGACTTGATTCTTGCACTTCCTTTCCTCAGAAACAGACAGGCCTGCCGCAGCTCCCTACCCTTTAAGTGAGTATAGACTTGTGTTCTCTTATTTTCAGTGGATAATATAAATAATAAGATAAATAATAACTGCTACACTGACACTCCTTTACTTCAGAACTACTACAAATTGTTTAAATACCGGGTTGCTCGCAACGTTATATACAATATAATAGAATAACAATATTACAATCTGACTCATGGTGTCATTTTACTGAGAAAACTAAATTCATCACACAGCAACATAGCACTCAAAAGGAATACCTGAGAAGTATACAAACTTTTACCAATACAAGTTTAAACTGAAAAAAAAAAACCTCAAGTTTCCCCATAATGCATTGCATCTGAGCATCTCATTCATTGGGGTGCTGCAACGACGTCAGCCTCCCTCTGGACTCTCTTTGGTGGACAGAGGCAGCATTGCATCTGAGCATCTTATTCATTGGGGTGCTGCAATGGCGTCAGCTCCCCTCTGGACTCTCTTTGGTGGACAGAGGCAGCATTGCATCTGAGCATCTTATTCATTGGGGTGCTGCAATGACGTCAGCCTCCCTCTGGGCTCTCTTTGGTGGACAGAGGCAGCATTGCATCCGAGCATCTCATTCATTGGGGTGCTGCAATGACGTCAGCTCCCCTCTGGGCTCTCTTTGGTGGACAGAGGCAGCATTGCATCTGAGCATCTCATTCATTGGGGTACTGCAATGACGTCAGCCTCCGTATGGGCTCTCTTTGGTGGACAGAGGCAGCATTGCATCCGAGCATCTCATTCATTGGGGTACTGCAATGACGTCAGCCCCCCTCTGGGCTCCAATGAAATGCTTTGCTCATACAAAACGCATTATTAATGAATCATTTTTCATTTCTTCTATCAGGTGACACTGCGACATCAGAGAGGCATGACACGGACATAACAGGCCTGGTGGTCGGCGTCGTTTTTGGCTCGGCCGCCTCCGCTCTGCTGGTCCTTGGCGGCTGGTTTGTTCTGAAGAAATTTTATTGGGCGGGACCTCATGCCTTTAACTGAGATATTGTTTATATTTTTTCTACCTAATCTGAGGTTTATTTGGAATTTACAAAAATTAGAGATTTAAAAAAAAAACAAAAAAACAAAATGAACGTCTTATCAAATGTGGCAGATATGACTTCTGTGTTTATGTTACATCTGCAGCTATTTTTCACAAGAGAAATTTCAGTTCATTGGATTTGCTTTGGTTCATTTTGAAAACACATAAAAAATTTACTTTCTCTTTCACGCTGTGGTGAAATCAATCTTACATCCAGTAAACTAAAACAATCTGTTTACATACGCACATTTATTCATATTTGCTTTGCGTATCCAGAAATGTAGCAGGAAAGAGTACAAAACGTTGAAAAAAAATGACATTTTTGTCATGCTTCTAAAGCAGTTAGCAGACGGGTTTTCAGTTCAAGCCTAATATTGAAGTATATATATACTATTATATATGATATACATGATATATTGTACAGCATTGAATGATAAAGAATACAAAAAGACATTCATTTACTGTAAACATGAATCAAAAATCCAAGAAATGTTGATGATGAATACAATATTATTTGACTAAATAGTTTGGAATTACAACGGAGTATTTGGGCCATATTGGAAAAAGAAAAATGTGACATTTTGAGAATAAAGTTTAAGTCAAATAAAGTTAAAATAAGTCATAATATAAGTCCCCCTCTTTCGTAGCGGTCTCAGGCAATGCCTGTTACGACAATAATCTGAGATTTCGAGATATTAGAAAAAACTCATAGTTTTATGTTACATTAGCATTGCCTAAGAGACAGCTCTGTGACCTTTGACCTTGGGTATGTGGAGGAAGGCGGAAGGCGGAAGTGAGAAGGTCTAGACATGCGCTGAGGTTTGCGCTCAACTGCTGTTTTGCTGCCACGTTATAAATAAAAACTTGCCTGAAGCAAGAGTAACATTACATAACACACAACTACGTTACGTCACTACGTTAAGACTTTATTCTCAAAATCAGACTTTTTTTTGGCGTGGCCCTAACACTCCATCATATGGAATATTCTGGGTTAGGTTGAGTTAGTTTTAATTAATTTCTTTGTTTCTTTCGGCTTTTTCCTTACAGCGGATCGGATCTTTTTGATCCACATACAGATTTTTGGCTTGAGCCAATGAAATATAAATTCATTAAATATTATAAAATAATAAAATAGCAAGCTACGCTCAAAGTAAAAAAAGTGACTTTCCTAAACTAATTAGAGCGTTTACACTTATTTTTATTGTAGAAAAGAAGCATAGCATATTTTCCTGAGAACAGACTCCATGCCAGCACTGCCATTAAGTTTTGCCATTATAGAAGACGACATGTCAGGACGATTTCATTGGCAAACTCGATGATTGGGTGTGAATGTCTGAACATGATGAGGGGGGAGGCGGGAGGGGGGGCAAAAATTACCAGGATAGTGTCCATGTTGATGTTGGAACGGTTGGAATCTTTTGAAAAATGAGGAATTAGTTTCTGAATGCTTTTGATCTAGTTTGATCAAAGGCTTTCAGCGGCTTTCAGCAACTAATTCCCCATTTTTCAATCTAGTTGATCTAGTTAGATCAAAGGCATGATGGAAAACGGCCACGTCTGGAAGAGTGGGAATTTTTATGCTGACGTTTATGCTAGTTGCTGAATGCCTTTGATCTAAGAGAAAATTTTGAATCTATGTGCTGTGCATGATAGCACAAATGTCCTTACTGAGTTGAATGAATTGATTTTGTAATGAGAGCTGCCCTGAGGGCATTCACACAATAATTACGACAAGACATTAAAAACATGTCATTTAGATACTTGTATCTATGTCATCCATCCAATGGAGCTCCTTGATGTCAATTTCTAAAGTAATGAAATTAAGGCCTGTGCCTTTAATCGATCTCTAATGTCTGAATTGAACTCCTGAAAAAAAAAATAGCGTTGCACCAGTACTTTCAATGGCAAGACTTAATGGCGGTGCTGAGGCTCCATACCAATACACACATACAATAAAAAGAAAATACTTTACAACTATGTACATGGCCAGTTACTGTCTTGCAACTGTTGGACGTGATGGTGAGTTTATAGTTTATAGTGATGTGGGCGTCACTGCACAGAGTGCAGAATGTCCCGCATGAGAGCAGAGAATTTGAGTGAGAAGTCCTCTTGCAAGGAGCCACCAGATTCAGAGAAGGTAGGACCAGACTGGACCTCCAGCTCCTCCTCCATTCCCGTGAATAATCTCTCCAGCCGAGCCTGAAAGTGAAGTCGGTGTGCTGAATTTTGGCAGAATCGCTCAACGGCAGCGGCGGCGTCAGCCTTCAGGAGCTCTGCTTTTAGCGTCTCCAGTTCATTCTGGACCTCCGTCTTCAGGGAGGTCACTTCCTGTCCCAACCTTGAGCTGAATTCTGTCAAGATTCCCATGTTTGCTGCCTCACTCACCTCCCTGAGGTGCTCCATCGCTTGGGTGGTTTGAGCCGTGAAGCCATCCAGCATGTCAACCAGCTCGGAGGTGCCCTGCTCCAGTGTTTGTGTCATCCACTGGAATGCTTCAGGATCCTCGGGACTCTGCAGGGAAAGACCGAGCTGGAGGCACAGACTGTTGGTGCTGCTGCCCAGAGAGCTGTGGAGCTGCTGGGCAAGGGGGGCCAAGCGATCCCTCACGCTGGCCAAGGTGGAGCTGCGATGGGCTGGGGAGAGAGCCAGCCTCTCCCTCAGCTCGCTCAGCTCCTGACGCAGACGTGCTCGCAGGCGCTCTGCCTCCATGTTGATTTTGAGCTGCATCTCTTCCGAAACCTGGTTCTTGTTGTGGTCATCCTCACCACGGTCATACAGGCCGCTGTCGTCGATGTGGCTCTTGTAGATCTTACTGTGCAACATGCCGCAAAAACACTCATATAGTACGTTTTGATGTGTGGAAAATAGGGGTGCAACGCTACACCTACTGTTGTCTATTCTTACAAACATGCACCTGTGATTTCATTAAAGACGCCATTTTTGGTCCAAGAACTGGTTATAGCAGACTAGTTAGACTCAACTGTTAAAGATAAAGATTGTGGCCAGTGACTGTCGTTACTGCAAAAACCCTACTGCAGACCCTTTGATGTTAACCTCATATACAGTATTTAACTCTTTAAGATATGCCTTTATTCGTCCCTCAGTGGGGAAATTTGTAATTTGTTTCTTTTGAACCTACTCCTTCAATGGAGTCCATCCATCTGTAGTAATGTGGTGTCCGAAAGCCAAACAATTCAGGAGGCAGACTTGCAGTTTGCCCAGTCTAGGCACATTTATTTAGCTTGGCAGAGAAATTTATGGAAAACACTAAAAATAAAACAAATTTAATTGGGGGGGGGGGGGGGGGGTGACTTGACTTCCCAAAACAACAAGAAGAAAAAGAGTGTTCGCTCACATCACTGAAATCTAGTATAGCAGCCACCTCCCCAAACATCCCCAGCTGCTCCTCTTATAGGGCTCCCAATTTGCCCAGAATGTCCCACTTCCGTCCATAGGTTAGTCTAAACATCTAATCATGAAACTCTTAAAACTGGATTTCAACACCATCATCTGATGCGATCCCACTGCTACTACAACTCTCCATAAAACATATTTCCCTACTTGAACCCAAGATTAAATACCCATCCAACCTTACAACCCCCTCCCCCCATCCCCAGTACATGGTATGGTCTGATGATGTCACTAATGACATCACCAAACCTATAAAACCCAGAAACTCATGGCGGCTCCTCCCCAAACATTCCTGCAGGTGACTCTCTTGGTAAGTATCCCCAGGAAAGACTAACTCTATACACCTGTTCCAATCCCAATTTAGCTTGGGTTAATACATCACTTTTATCAATGACATAACTCCACAAACAATGAAATCCCGAATACCATAATCTAAGGGACAAGTGAATGAGTTCTAACTCATTCACTTTGTCAAACCACCCATCCATGTATTTTCTATGCTGCTTATCCTCACTCGGGTCGCTGTATGCTAGAGTCTATCCCAGCTGTCTTTGGGCAAGACTGGTGGGCAGCCAATAGACAAACAAATACGTACCAATTAGTTTTAGATCATGGCGTAGCGTTACACCCCTAGTAGATGATGTCTTTCATGCCTCAATAAGAGCAACTTACTCCACATCCTTTGTGAGTTTGGTCTTGTGATGAGCCTGATTGGCCATGTAGTCGGTCCAGGTGGCCTCCCTGCTGTCACGATGGCGCGGGAAGGCTGCATCGACACGCACATTGATTTTGCATCAGAGATATTCCAGATAAAACAGAACACCGTCAACTCGCTTAACAAGAGTGTAGCACGAAGGACAAAAGTACCTGAAACTGCCAAAATAGCAAGATTGAAAATGGTGAAGATCACTTTTTCCAAATGCATGTTTGTCTTTCTGCAAGAGGGATGACAAAGAAAAAGGCTTTGATACAATGACAGTCACAAAATGTTCAGACAGATAAACAGTCAGCAGCCATTACCTGAGCTTCAGGGGTCTGCAGAGCGGCCTCAACGCACGCTCTCACTTATATGGGACCTTGTTATCAGAAAGGCTGCCCACACGCATGCCTGTGTCAATAGTCAACACGTGGAAGGTCACACTGACGACACAGCACAACATACATACCTATACCTACACACACACACACACATGAAAGTCTTCCATTTATGGTTTTATTGGAGGTCCCAGGACGCTGGATACTATGTTAAGTCTGCTGCCAACGCTACAAGCGCAGATGTGATCTGTGTTATGAATTAAAAAGGAGTTTAGTTGGTCTTTGAATGCACCATATAGTTTTGTGCAATGGCTACACTGTTACGTCGATGTTCAATTATAATTCATTTGTGGTGAGTAGTACTTTTTATATTGTAAATGTGTTTAACCAATATGTGAGGCATATTTGGGGCTTAAAAATGGAAACTTGTGTTGGAATTGAACAATGGCAAGTGAAGAGAGAAGGCGGGACACTGCAGCTGAAGCTTCTAATTGTCTATTGCAAATATTAAGCCAAAATTGGAGGAGAACATCAAAATATAAAAAATATACACTTTTATGGGTGTATCAATTCCTCTCCAGCACAATCAAATCCATAACAGTATAGTTCTTACAGACCTTTTGTACCCCAAAATCAAGTTCTTATACTATTTTTTACTTAACCTCAGATAAGTGTTGGTTTGCTAGTTTTGCGAAAATGTCACATGTTCCAACTGCCATACGATATTGGTGCTGGAAAAGCCTCCAATGTGGCTGAATGACAACAATCCTGCAAAGATGTTTGGGCCAACGTTCCTCCACAGCGCTGTAAGAGACTCATTGCAAGTTATCGTGATTGCGGTTGTTGCTGCTAAGGATGACCCGACTAGTTATCAGTTATTATATTAACCAGTTAATAAAAAATGTCATTAAAAACTTGTATTTTGTTTTTGTTGTGTTGTCATTGACTAATATTTACATTTAAGTGTGACAAAAAAAAGAATGGGGGGGAGGCTAAGACTTTTTCACACCACGGTACATTTAAAACTTAAATAAAATAAAGTCTAAAATATTTTGTCATTATTGTGTATAATATAAACATGAATAAGTAAACTATTGGCACTAGCAGTGACGATAATAGACAATAATAATGTTTTAAAGTTTGAGACACTTTTTTTCCAGCTGGACTCTCGCTGGTGGGTGTGAGTAACAGGAAGAAAAGCTCTGACTTGCTTTGGGGAGTTATCTGGCACCACCATCTATTGAGTTAACCTAAACGTGGAGCTAATTGCATCCACGTTGATGTTCCCATTCACCTGCAGCGCTTTAGCGTGACATGGCATTAGCATGTAGGTGAAAGTTGAGTCTTATTCAGTTAGGTAAGTTGTGACTCGTCATTGTGGGGTCATAGTCCATCGCTACCGTGATGAAATATCTACGCTAGAGCAGTTGTCCAAAGTCTTGTTCAATGTTTTTTGTCCAACACAATAACAAGATGGAATGAGCAAGCGACACTCGCCATAAAAAAAAACCATCATCATCCGCAGCCTCCATGTCATTTAACGACGTGACGGACACCCAAATGTCCAATATCTAAATGAATCTATGCTCGATTTTTCCTGGAATGTTTTTATTTTATAAGTAGCCGCAATGAACTGTACAGGAAAAAGACATTTGAATATGGAGCAAAGAGTAACAACCTGCTGACCTCGGTTATTTCACACAGACGTGCAGAGATTGCCGTCAACCCCTTAACTGTTTGCACGGCCAAGATTTCTGTGAAAAAATTCTTTCAGGAAAAAAAAGTGTGCGCTGCATTTTTTTTGGAGGTATGAAAGCATAGACAGATGAGAAAAGATACTGGCGTAAATAACACACACAGTTGTGAGCAGAAGAAACCTTGACCATAGTGTCAGTGCCGTCATTAGGCCTATTTTAGGGGTGCATCTGTGTATCTCCAAGTATTGTTGCTTAACTGTCAAATACATCAAACTCAGGGCTGTTTTTAATCCCATTTGGCTACACCTTGAACATTTTAGTACACACCTCGAGGAGACTGACAAGCATGTGTGTACATTTGAGCAAGATTGGTTGAAAAACATGGCAGAACTCAGCAATGAACTGGCCATAAGTCATTAATCATCGTTTAATGATTATACCATTTTATATGTATGCTAGCATGTCTTCAATGTCTGATCAAATAATATACATTATGCACTGTTGGAGCTTTAAAATGCAAAAAGCAAATGTCTTTAAAGGCCTTGTCTACTTTAATACCATAAAATTACCAGATTGGAATATGCCCAAGAGAATAAAAATAAAAAAACCTTGACTTCCACCATTACTGGCGTGACAAGGAGATGTGCCATGATGATTAGCTGTGTTTTTACCTTCAATGGAACAATGGAGCTTCAGGTTGTGCAGGGGCGGCTAATGGCAGCTGGTTGTGGCGATGTTGCAGGTGGCATTCCTCAGGCCCGTCCTCTGTGTGTAATGACTTTTTTTTTAACAGGCCAACGCTGCAGTTGACAAAGTTTCCTTGATCGAGACCCGTCACCCCCCACTTTGGAAAAGCTTTCCCTAGAAAGCAAAGCCATGAAGTCATTAATCAGTATCATGGTAGTGCCGAGTAGAACAAATAGAGTAATATGAGTCCCTGTCACTGCCACCTTACCTCAGAGGCGCCATAAATCATTCAGCATGCTAATGAATATTCAACATGCTATGCCTTCCACCGTCCTTTGAACAGATCGTGCACAGCTCCAACTAAGAGGACAGTTCAAATCAAGAAAGTGGCGGAAGGTTACGTCACATGTTCAACATGATGGGAGAATGCTGGGAGACACTCAGGTGTTTTTGGTGGATGTTTACTTGTCTCCATCTTATTTGTGGGAACACTGTCGGCCAGGAGAGGCCGTCCTGTCAGGCAGGTGTGTTATGTGTGTTGGTAATGTGGTGTATACTGTTCTTGTATTGGATACCATAGGTGTGCCCAGTGAAATACATGAAAAATACACTGTGTACACTACTGTAAATACTCATAGCATGGATGTTTTTACGTTAACTGCACTGTCATTAAAATTTGGAAAAAAGTCATAATATTTTTTGTTTTTTGCTAATGAGATACCTCTTTGTAGACTATACATTTGTGGTTACTATCTGATGCAGCATTAATAAAAAAAGAGTTCTCTCTCAGGTTTTTACTGCCCACAAGGGAGCATCACTCCAGTCCCCTGTCCAAAGGGAACCTACGGAGCATCATCGGATGCCGTCTCCATGTCCAGTTGTCTAAGATGTCCTCCTCAACATTACTGTCCTCGACCCGGCCTGCCCGTACCCCTGCCGTGCGGGCCTGCAGCTAAGCAGCTTCTATCCGGCCAGGACACATGTCTCTGCCTGGGAGAGGGACAGAGCTTTCAGGTAAGATTATAGCGTATTCATAGTTGCACACTTCTGTCACCATTGGAGTGTGTTTGGGTGTAACACCGAACAGGGAGAAGCTTCCTCATCACTTAAAGACCCTGAAAGAGATCCAGTTTCCAGACAAAAGGCTTTTGTTTCCTGTTCGTGCACAGCGCTGCGCTTGTGCAGGATTACTTTTTATCTGCCTGAACAATGCCGGATGGATGAATACATGAAAAGACAAAATAATGAAAAGTGCTGGAAAGTATGGAGTACCATCATGGAGTACAGCTGCTAAAACTGTTGATAATAATAGCTGCTGTTGTTAATAATAAAAATAACACCAAAAACAATGACACTAAAGTTTTTTTAGAATAGAGTAGTGTAATGTAGAGTAGTGTGATGCACTAATAGATTACAGCAGATGTTACCTACCTAAACTAGACTTAGGGAAATACAGTTATAATTTTACTGCTCACTGCCAAATGTTCTCGACCTGAAACACATAGAGTTTTTTTATTTCTTATATGCACGCAACTACAACCATCAAGTCATTCAAGCATGCTCTGCTACTTGACAGGAAATAGCCATATTAAAATTATATATATATATAACAAAAATATACATTGAAATATACATCCATTTTGTTCCTTCACCCATTCTTTTGTCTATCTAATTCACTTGCACCTAAAATGGATGCTGAAGGCGACCAAGGCTTCGGTTCTCACCGCTAGGCCTGTTAGCATTAGCGAATATACACATGTATATACACAGACTTTCTTTTCTCACATAAACAACTAATATACATTTCAGAGGCATCAAAAGTAATTTGACTACCTATCGTGGTGTACTTAAAAACCCTTCATTTTCACCAACCTGAAACACATGAAAGAGCGGGAACAGTCGGTCGTCTCTCCAACACAGCAGTTTTTTTTTTATTTCTTCTTATACGAAACTACACCCTCAAGCCATTCAAGCATGCTCTGCTACCTGACAAGAAATAGCCACATTAAAATAATAAGATAAATATACATTGAAACATACATCCATTTTGTTCCTTCACCCATTCTTTTGTCTATCTAATTCACTTGCACCTAAAATGGATGCTAAATGCGGCCAGGCTTCGGTTCTCACCGCTAGGCCTGTTAGCATTAGCGAAAAAACTCACATACATACACAGACTTTCTTTTCTCACATAAACAACTAATATACATTACAGAGGCATCAAAAGTCATTCTACTACATATCGTGGTGTACTTAAAAACACTTCTTTTTCACCAACCTGAAACACATGAAAGAGCGGGAACAGTCGGTCGTCTCTCCAACAAGGCAGTTTTTTTTATTTCTTCTTATACGCAACTACACCCTCAAGCCATTCAAGCATGCTCTGCTACCTGACAAGAAATAGCCATATATATATATATATATATATATATGTATATATGTGTGTGTGTGTATATATATATATATATATTATATATATATATATATAAGAAAAATATACATTGAAATATACATCCATTTTGTTCCTTCACCCATTCTATCTAATTCACTTGCACCTAAAATGGATGCTAAAGGCGGCCTGACTTCAGTTCTCACCGCTAGGCCTGTTAGCATTAGCGAATATACACATGTATATACATAGACTTTCTTTTCTCACATAAACAACTAATATACATTACAGAGGCAACGGGAACAGTCGGTTGTCTCTCCAACACGGCAGTTTTATTTATTTCTTCTTCACCGCTGTGTGGCCTTCCCAACAACCAAGCCGCAACGCCCCCCTGTGGCGCCACTGTGCAACAGCACCGAGCAGCGACAGTGCCCTACTTTCAACCAACAATTATAATGAAAACCCCTTTGGGTTTTTTTCACACCTTTACACAGAGCACAACATTAACATACTGTAAAGTACGGTACTGTACAGTAAGTAAACATCTCAGATGTTATTACCTAATAAATTACATTCATTTACCGAAATTAGGGGTAAAAGGGCAATTTTGTGCAATTTGGGGCTTCCTCCCTCCTGCTCAAGCGTGACAAAGTCGCGCATAAACATAAGGCTAAAAATAAGCAATTAGCTAAAAATGTCATCCAATACTTCTCTACAAGAGAGGAGAAATATGATCTCAGGGAAGAAGTACATTTGAAACATTTCTATGCTAGGACTATGTTATGCTAGCCATAGCATTTCAGTATGTGGAATCAAACTATGGAATGGATTGAGTAAGGAAATCAAACAATGCACAACGATGAGCCAATTCAAGAAACAATACAAGCAGTTGATGTTTGCTAAATACAAGGATGAAGAGTCTTGAACCAGTCATGATGTGCTATACATATCACTAGGTAAAACAAAACTAAATAAATAAAACTAAATAAAACTAAAACTAGGAAAGCAGGAAGTGAACAAATGTAACAGTTAGTGATTGTAAAAGTACCAGATGGAGGGATAGGATTTAATAAGCTTTGCTTATTCCTACTCCTTTTGGACATGTGAAACTGGGAACTGATTATGGGATGCACTCAATTGGAATCTGATGCATGTTCAAATGAAATTAAACCATTACCATATAAACATGCCTCGTAGTGATTGTGGTGCATTCACAGACATTGGATCGTTACATTATGTTTTTGGCAAATACCTTGTGTGGAGAACCAGTGGAGAATCTCTTCACTAACAATTCTAATCAGATCCTTTCAGCATCATCATGCCATAATACGGCGTAATTATCTAGCTTATGTAACAAAACCCTGTTGACTTTGTTGCAGAGCAGCGATGGGCAGTGCCAATGTACCCTTGACTATCAACCTGCCAATCACGAAGATGCGTGTGTGCACAAAGTCTACAGCATCTGCAGGGATGGAAAAACACGCACACAACACGGACATTGTCTGGACCCTCACGACTGGTCAATTCACTGCCGGCAACAGGTTGGACAACAACACACGACAAAGTGTGCAAACTAGTGAAGTACAGTAGTCCCTGCTTTATCGTGGTTGTAGTGCTAAGTTAATTTCCGCAATTTAGGATTCCTTATTCATAAATGGAATATTTTGTAATTTTGTAATCTAATTCTGACCTTCTAATCCGGGTCTTTAGCCTAATGAAGCCCTCTGAACATCAGATAACACCCCTATATTCACCTTTACACTCGTATTAGACAGAAAATAAGACATAAGACATAACATACGACTCACATGTTAGCATTGACATCATACTTCCTGTTGTTCATATTGTCTCGCTAATACAACGTTACCGAGTGTAGGATACTACTGTAATGCCGCTGTTTGCGTTTAAGGTGAGAAACCATATTGAATCAGCAGGTCTGTCTGTCACTTAGCTAGTTAGCTAGCTTTTTTACTACAGTGACATTTTGTCTTTAAAACAAACAAGCAAATTGTTTAATTCAGAGTCCTTTTTTGGTTTTATCACGTTTATGAGGTGCCGTAAAACGGAATTATAAGGAACGGCAGGGTAATAAGGGACAATTTTCGGTAAAGGCATTTTTGTTTACACATTTTGCCTGTGTGTCACTTAGCTAGCTAGCTAGCTTTTTTACTACAGTGACATTTTGTCTTTAAAACAAGTTATCATGTTTATGAGGTACCGTAAAACGGGGTTATAAGGGACGGCAGGGTAATAAGGGACAATTTTCGGGACAATTTTTTAAATGTAATTCTGCCTTTTCATGTTAAACAGGAAGCTGCTTTTTTCAAAGAAGCATATATTCTAGAACAAATAGTTCAAAAAACATTTTCCCGAAAATTGTCCCTTATTACACCGCCGTCCCTTATAACCCCATTTTACTGTACTGTATGTGCTAACTTGCTTGCTAACTTAAAAAGTGTTGTTTAACAACTTTGCTGTCATTATCAGAATAATAACGTGTTATCCTCAAAGTTGTGTGTCGGAATTGTTTAAACACGTAGTGGGTCCAGCTTGAAGAATTGTGACGCCGACATGTAGCTTGTGAGCTAGCAGTAAAGCTAAGTTGACTGTATTGTTGTAAATAATGGCCCGTAGCTCCAAAATTGATATCCTTTTACATAGTTTTATGTGATTATCGTTGTAGTTGCAAATTGAATCGTTTACCACAAAGATTGTTTACTTATTTCTATCCGCGATTAAATGAGATGAATCCTGAGTTAATTGTGATTAATCGTGATCAAATATTTTATGATCATTTGGTGATGATAAATTTTTGAATGACTGCATGCATGACGATAACCACAACAGAGTTTGGGCGTGATTATTGAACAATGTTATTGATGGAATATTGTGGCGTTCCCCGATGACAATAAACACATCCTGCAGACATGTTTGAAGCCGTATTTGTATTTGTAACAAAACATGTTTGCCCGTGCATCTGTTCACCTCTCCCTGTTGTGTGTGCTGTCTGTGCACGTTTAATATTTAACAGTGTTCTGGTGACTGCACTAGATTTGTGTCACCGTCACCCACACTGTCGGGTGCAGGTAACCCTTCACCTGGTTACACAGTGAACCCTCCACCGGTGATCCGAGCGTGGTGATAATCTTATCCCGTTCCTATCTTCTCCAGGTGTGTCCATCTGCAGATGACTATGAGGGCTATGACGGAGAGCTGGGTCTGTGCGTGTGCACTGAGCCTCCTGGCAGAGCTGCTTGTGGAGGCCTGTGCAGGAACAGGCCTGCAACTGAGATGAAACTTTGGTGCAGATCCAGAGGAGAAATGGAGCTGGTGCTGGGCTCCGGCACTCTGGTGAGCAAAAGGATATGACAGAGTGTATTTAAACACACAATTCTTTTTGTTATGGTGAAATAACAGTCTAGATATTTGAATATAACAGCATATACAGTGGAACCTCCAAAATCGAGTGTTTTCTCACACTTGCTGACGTCTTCCTTTTAAATTCCTCACCTTGACAGGCAAAGTTTTAACATTTTAACGAGTGAAAAGTGTCACACTTAAATATTTCAGATCATCAAACTCATATAAATATAACTACGACAGTGATTACCCCCTAAAACCAATAACTGTTTGGGCCACCCTTAGCAGCACCAACTGCAATCAAGCGTTTGTGATAACTTGCAATGAGTCTCTTCCAGCGCTGTGGAGGATTGTTGTCATTCAGCCACATTATCGCTCTCTATAATAATGATTATGAAACGTTATTTTTGGTCATAATATTACCTTATGGGCTGCACGGCGGCGAGTGGTTATTGCGCAGACCTCACAGCTAGGAGACCAGGGTTCAATTCTACCCTCGGGCATTTCTGTGTGGGATTTGCATGTTCTCCCCGTGCAGGCGTTTTCTTCGGGTACTCCGGTTTCCTCCCACATTCCAAAAACATGCTAGATTAATTGGTGACTCCAAATTGTCCATAGGTATGAATGTGAGTGTGAATGGTTGTTTGTCTATATGTGCCCTGGGATTGGCTGGCCAACAGTCCAGGGTGGACCCCGCCTCTCGCCTGAAGACAGCTGGGATAGGCTCCATCACCTTTGTGATCCTTGTGAGGAAAAATAGTAGAAAATGATTGAATGAATATTACGTTATACTCATAAAATTGCGACTTGCTGGAGTACAACTTTTTTCTCTTAATAACTTGACTTTTTCCTGTAATACTAGTGTTGATTTTAAAACGTTTGTTGTTCTTTTTTTGTTAAATGATACGTTTTAGGGTTGGGCGATATGGACCTTAGCAAATATTACAAAATAAAATTAAAATTCAGCAAAGTCTTGTATAAAAAGCTACAAAAAGTCAGCCATACATTTGTCTCAAATTGTAAAGTATTTATTGGTTCGGTGTTTATGATTTTGTCTGCAGAGTAAATACAGAGTAAACACAAAGGCCTGTCATTCATTTTATACTGTAAATCATCATAAACTCAGTTTGTTTACGTTTGTCATTTTCTTATCAGTGGAAGAATCTATACCGGTATACCAATATACTAAAAATATCAAACAACCCTAATACTTTTGGTACTGTATGTATCAATAAATCAACAATCACGGGTCACAGATGGTCCCAGGGCCATACTTTGGATGCCCCTTATGTTGGCACCTCTTCTCTCAGAAGTGGAGCAACTATAAAATAGAAAAATAGGTACACATATTCCTGTTACGAGATCATGAACATCTTGTTTATTTTCCACAATTGAGGATCTTTAATAACAAATACGTCAATCCCCGAAAGAACTTTGCATGCCCATGGCTCCAGTTATTCCATCCCAGAATAAACATGGGAAGACAATGAACACAAAGCCTTCATGACAATATTGTTTTCACTGCAGCGACAGTGAAAGCTCTCTAGTGTTTCACTGACCTACTAACGCTAGCCGCTATTGTGCGCGTACAGGTGTCGGGCGTCTCCAGCGTCATCCTGAAGACAGTCTTTAATGACTGGGACTCCCACGGGATCCTCCAGTGCAGCAGCCAGCTCCGTTCTTCACGCCCCGTCTACATTGTTCAGACAAGCGGTGGAGATCACGCACAATCACTTGCTCATTGTCGCGCTTCCCTGATGTGTGTTTCTCACGTTTTCATCTCTTGGAATGCAGGAGCTGGCTTTCTTGGAGTCCTCAGCGGGATTCCAGAAGAACTTCAGGAATTGTTTTTACTCAGCGAGCTGCAGAATGCCCGGAAACAAAATGGTTTGATTTGCATGACAAAACGTTTGGAATGAATATTAACATTAAAACACAGCTCATGGTATAATTAGTAAATCACACCTTTTATTATACTGAACGACTCAAAATATTCACCAAGCATAATAAATCAACAGAACGACGCAAAATAAATTCTAAACTCACGGTACTAACTACTTTTGTTTATGCACAATCACATGCACTGATGTACTACGTTTAATATATTTAACAGGATCCCTCCTCCTGCCAGTTATGAATGAACACCACCTCACATTGCAGAAAAAAACAGAAAAGACTGAAATAATCCAATAAGTCAAACCTTATTGGATGACTGCTAACTTGCGCAACATGCACAAATGCATGTTTGTGTCATATGATCAATCGGATCGCTCCTCCTGCCAGTTATTAACAATAATTCCCACCTTGTATGGTGTAAATAAACTTGTTTGTATTACAAATTGTATTACATTAAATTATGTCTGGGCGGCACGGCAGTCTAGTGGTTAGCGCACAGACCTCACAGATAGGAGACCAGGGTTCAATTCCACCCTGGGCCATCTCTGTGTGGAGTTTGCATGTTAATGCGTGGGTTTTCTCTGGGTACTCCGGTTTCCTCCCACATTCCAACATGCTAGGTTAATTGGCAACTCCAAATTGTCCATAGGTATGAATGTGAGTGTGAATGGTTGTTTGTCTATGTATGCCCTGTGATTGGCTGGCAACCAGTCCAGGGTGTACCCCGCCTCATGCCCAAAGACAGCTGGGATAGGCTCCAGCACCGCCCGCCACCCTCGTTAGGAAAAGCGGTAGAAAATGAATGAATGAATCAATTATTTCTTTTTAGATTCTTCCATTTCATGGGGGAGCCCTAAAACGGAAAATACCAGCAATGATGCTGGATATTCAAGGAAGAGTTGGACCAATAAGATGACCGGAATTGTGAACCCGACAGCGTGTCTCCACCTGGGTGATGTTCTCCTCTTCACTGTCAGCACTCAGCACTATCCTCACTATGATATGTAAGCGAGCTGAGGTGGCAAACATCTTATTGGACAACCGTCCAATTTCCATTTCTTCTTCTGTTTTGTTTGGTAGTGATAATCTGTACAACACCAACCCCGATTACGACTGGGGGGCATTTAGAAAACTCAAAGCAGACCTGACACTATCTTCGACACCCCCCAGCTTCTTTTCAGTCATCTTTAACCAGCCTGGAGTTTATGTGTTTACACTGAACAGCCATCAGCACAAGCATTTGGTGAGGTGTTCATTGAAATATGTTTTTTTATGTCATAACTCATTGAAATACTATTCTCTGCTTCCACTTAGTATGTACGGGTGATGCCTGCAGGCGGCCAGTGCTATGAACCCGGGCCCTTTTTTTCCACGACTCCTCGTCACATGACCAGAATGGGCATTAGGAAGAGAAGAAACCTCTTACTGCGTCCCGACTGGCTGGTGACCGGAGGACTTTTGTTTGGAGCTGCGGCCATCTTGTGTTTATGTGTGACGATCTTGGTAGGTTAGCAATAATGATGACATCATGATGCAATAATGCTGCGATTTTCAATATGGACATCTCAAGACATCTAAGGCCCGTGAATTCAGTACAAAAGTTGGTTTGAAAGTTGATACAAGCAGTCATTTCACAATAAAAGACTTCCAATGATCAGAACATTTAAATATTTTAATTACATTCATTCATTCATTTTCTACCGCTTATCCTCACGAGGGGGTGCTGGAGCCTATCCCAGCTGTCTTTGGTGAGAGGCGGGGTACACCCTGGACTGGTGGCCAGCCAATCACAGGGCACATATAGACAAACAACCATTCACACTCACATTCATACCTATGGACAATTTGGAGTGGCCAATTAACCTAGCATGTTTTTGGAATGGGGGAGGAAAACGGAGTACCCGGAGAAAACCCACGCATGCACGGGGAGAACATGCAAACTCCACACAGAGATGGCCGAGGGTGGGATTGAACTCGGCTATCTTAGCTGTGAGGTTACGCTAACCACTCGATCACCGTGCAGCCCTAAAAGTATTACATTATTGAATATAAAATCACATTTGATATTTAAATTACATTTTTTAACTAATTGAGAACACTGAGTTGACTTGTGCTTTTTTGCAGTACAGTCAAACACTGTAGTTTCGGTATTATTGGATTTACTCACTGGGGTCGCAGGTACATATGCTGGAGCCTATCCCAGTTGTACATAGGCGAGACTCGGGGTACACCCTGGACTAGTCGCCTCTGCACTGTATCGTTACATGAAATGGAGCGCCCCCACAAAGCAGCCTGTGTATTCTTGTTGGGTGTGACGGCTAAATAACCGCCATGGGGCCAAATAAAGTGACTAGTACAGGCAATTTGATGAAGAAAACGAGAAACACTATTTAATTTGTCCACAGTAGGGTATATGGGAAGTTTGCATCAACAATTAGTTACCATTTATAATTACTGTGCTTTGCTTATAGTACAACTATAAAATGTTTACTTGGTTAATATTTTCGAGTGTCTGATTAATTGAATTGAATTGAAGTTATTTCGTTTGTAAACAATTTTGGTTTTCATCTGACCTGTCAGAACAGATTAATGAAGATCGCCGAGGTTTCTTGAAAAACAGCAAAGCACTCCTGTCACGAAGAGGATCTTTGTACATATATTTCTGCACAGGAACCTACGATAAAAGATCATTTTATTTTTGCTCCCATGTTTTAGATCCTTTTCCACGAGTACGGCTGGCCGGAGAAGAAGCCAATCAGGGCTCAGTATCACATCCAGCAGATGACGTACCACATGGACGACTACGCGTCAAAGGGCTCAAGGGTGATCTCACGAATGAAGATTCATCGAAAACAACAAGCCAGAATGACGCTTGGCTCCATTCAGCCGGGTACGCACACTCACAACACCTTGAACATCGTGGAGGCCACTGCGTTACGTAACCATGATCTCCACGTGAACCCACGCCACAATAAACACATCCACGTTCGTGTATGCACAGAACAGTCGATTTCCCGCTTTTGTGACCGCTTATGTAACACTACGACCCACACCCGATCAACTGCAAGCTTAAAAAGCTCTGCTTGTGCAACCGCCGTAGAGCAAGACCACAGTTCAAATGTCAGGTGACTTCATCGGCCATTACCTCACATCCAAGCCATCCAAGAAACTGATACAGTATGGAATGCTTGCATTGTTTTTGATGTAGACTCTTAAAAATCTACTAAACCTAAAGTTGTCCTAAACCTAAAGTCATACCCGTCAGGATTTGACATACTAGAGAAACTGATAACGTATATTCATTTATCTGTACGCTACAGACTGAACCTGAAACTAAAACCAGGACAATGCAACATACAGTAAACCTCGGATATATCGGATTCAATTGTTCCCACTGGTTTTGTCCGATATAAGCGAAATCTGTTATATGCGTATACCGGTAAATGTCCGTTTTACGCATATATCGGATTTATATCCGGTATATGCGTAAATCGGATTTTATCCAATCCACGATGACTTGACGTACATTCACCCTCAGGATTTATTCTTCCTCTCAAAAACAACAACACTTCAGATATCATAAGATGATAACATCAACAATTACCCATTTGTTTCCAGACACATTTCAATTAGCCTGCTTCATGCTATTAACTGTACATTAAGGCTTGCTAGCATTAGCCATTTCGCTTATGTTCAAATGCTCTACAACACATTTTGTAACAAATATTTTGCAGTCAGCTGTTTACTCTGGCAACTTTCTAAACTCTTTACAGCCGTTAAAATATAAATTATCTCTATTTTGTACTAACCTGTGGTACAGAATAAGGATGACAATCCACGATGACTTGACGTATATTCACCCTCTGGATTTATTCTTCCTCTGTCGTTTTGTCACCTACTCTATACCACCACCGCTGCTAGCACCCCCTAGTGGACATTGTGGTATTACACCCAAACGCCAACAATGGAGATTTGGTTATTTTAGAAACAAACATATAAAAAATAGTAGGGTGTCTTTTTTTCTTTTACAACTGAATTTTATATGTATGACATGAACTATTACTACTCTTAAATGCTCTAAACATATTTATATACACATTTTAAACAGTTTTTTAAGCCATGTTACCTTATCTTTTATGTACTTCACACATGCATGCCTGTGGACTGTGGGGGCATATTAGCATGCTTTCATTCACCAATGTCCAGTCCTCCAGTTCATTAAATATCTTTATTGTTTGGCTCCAAGCAGACTCGTCGGAGGAGTTCTGGGACTATGAGCACCAGGTGGATCTGGAGGCTTTCAGCAGCAACACCTTCTACAGCTTGCTGCTCAAACACAGCCTGACGGTCACTACTCGACTGGGACAACTCACCACCGAGGTCTGCATCGACATGCATGTGGAGCTAGCTAATGCCTGGATACATTAAAAACAAATATATTGTCTCCTAGTACGGCGATATCCACTAGAAAGGAACTGGTTCGGAATCTTTACTTAGGCCTCGCTTTTGTTATCTTTTGGTTTTGCAAAGACAGGCAAGGATAAGACTAAAAGAATGGCCACAAACAAAACAGCTTTGTTTTAATTTGACACAAATATGGGAACCACTCAAAAGGCTTCGTGTTTAGTGCTTAGTGTTCAATTTTAAAAAAGACGGTTAGCTAACCCTATATTTGTAATATGAGGTTTCCAGCTCATATTTTCATCTATTGTGATCCCCAGAAATGTATTTTCCTTCACCCTTTCAATGTCTACAGCGTCTATTTGTATTTGCTGGTGCGTGTCCTTTCTGCTGTTACCAAACAGCATGATTTTGGTTTTATTTAGGTTCAAGGACAATCTATTGTCATCAAAGCATCTTTTTCGTGTGACCATTTCTTCTCTGACCTGTCTTTCGTCTGTACTCCCTCCGGAACAAAAAGCAGTGGTATCATCCGCAAATAATACCTGCTTTAAGTCTTTCGTGACTTTGGAGATATCATTGATGTACAAGTTGAACAGTTTTGGTCCCGGTATTGACCCCTGGGGAACTCCGCACGTAATATATATGAGCTTGCAGATGTGTATTCTCCTAGCTTTACGTATTGCTTCCTGTCAGCTAAGTAGCTTTTGACAAAGTTCAGAACTAATCCTCTTATTCCGTACCTTTCTAATGTAGTGATTAGGATGTCATGATTGATTGGATCAAAGGCTTTTGTCAGATCCATGAATACTGCGGCTGCACACTTCCTATGATCTATAGCAGGGGTCTCAAACACGCGGCCCGCAGGCCAAATGTGGCCCGCAGGACATTAGTTTGAGGCCACCGCCTTGATATGAAAGTTTAATGTTAGTGCGGCCCGCGCAAGTTTGATATGGATGCTGTATGGTATCATGTACACAGAAAAAATGATTACGTTTGATTCATGTTCATGTTAAAGGTTAAATAACTGTTAATAGTTATCCTCCCTATCCGTGTGGAAGTGGTAAGTTTTTGGCTATTTAAGTTTAAAGGAAATAACTTGAAGGCTACCGTTTAGCTCGCTAGCTCTCTAGTTTGTGAATTAGCATGTGTCTCAAGACCCTGCAGTTGCGTATAAATGTGACTATAGTCGTGTTTTGTCATGTCTACAGGGCTCTAATAATGCTTTGTTCATTTTAATCTGAAAAAAAACAATTTGTCTACCCACCAACTATATGTGCTTTCTTAACTTTTTATTATTTGCCCTTTTATTGTTATGATTATATTTATTACTGATTGATTGATTTTCTTTATTCTTGATTTGTTTATTTATTTTTCACCTTATTTTGTGTAGAAAAATAAAAAGTAAGATATTTGAGAACAGTGGAATGTTTGATCAGAGCTTTTCTTGTAGAAAATCGAAACCAAAGCAAAGTTTATCCATTTTTCTGTTTTTAATAAATGCGTTTTTTTTTTTTGGAAAACCTGATGCGGCCCAGCCTCGCCCAGACCCTAGCTCCAGTGGCCCCCAAGTAAATTGAGTTTGAGACCCCTGATCTATAGCGTTCGTGATGTCCTCCATAATTTTGATCAGTGGCATGGAGGTAGAAATGTTAGCTCCGTATCCATACTGACTTTCTGATTAATAAATTAATCCAGCCTAATGTTGAAGAGCTTCTCAATAATCTTGGAGAATCGTGGTAGTAAGGACACTGGTCGATAGTTTGTAAATTGATGTTTGTCACCATGTCTAAAAACTGGAACAACCTTGGCTGTTTTCATTTCTTGGGGAAATCTTCCGGTCTGAAAAGATAAATTACTGATGTACATCAGCGGTTCTTAGGCCTTTCATGGGTGCGTTTATGAATCGCTGATGCTTCTTGGAGATCTGGTGTAAATTTTACTTGATTTGACTTGTACTATGCAGTGGTTAACTTCACTTTCTTGTTCCCGAAACTATCAAATGGGGAGTTGTGGATGCTTGACTGTACTGATCATTTTAGAGCATTTAGGATGAAGGTATAAAACTGCCGTGAGAACCCTTTTACCACAAGCGCTGGTATAATCCCATCACTTCTCAGTTTCTCTTCCTCCTTTTTCTCTACTGTAGCTCTCTTGTTTTCTTCCTGTTTGTCCTCCAAAGTCGCGGTTATTGTTACAGCCCTCAGGACGGTAGAAACGATAAAGATGTAAAAGGAGATGTGAAATCCTGCATGCCTCTCTGTTGTCTGTGCTATCCTATTACACATTTGATATTACAAGTTGCTATGGCACTTTTTATGCTTATTAAAGATGCCGTATAGTATTGTTTTTCAACAAATTTAAATAAGTCTCAGAGATCCGACAGTTGATGCTGGACCGTGGATGTCCCTTATAGTTTTGATGAACATATGGTTTGATTTTGTAGGTAAAGGAGCTTTACCAGGCTGTTCAAGACAAACTGCGTCTTCTCCACCCACGCTCATTGGATGAGGAGAGCACGGTGGATGGTCATGAGAAGACAAGGAGGGAAGTGGACAAGGAGGTGGTCCGCAGGAGGTCTTTGGCCACTCAATTGAGGACCCTGCTTGACAGTCAGCTCCAGGTTACCCCAACACACACACACCTATGTTTCATGCTTTAGTGTGCAGACTTTGATTTTCTTGGCGTTTGTCAGGTTCTGAGACGAGAGCAGCAGGCCCAGCAGAGGGTCCACAGTGTGTTCACAGCTCATGTTCGAGAATGCACCAGAATACTGGGCAAGATCCATGCCGACAACCACTCGTCATATGGGCACCGCCATCAATAGTATGTTGTTGTTTACCTAGTAAATCTGTTGTTTTATGGGCTGTTCTTTTTCTATGCTTAGTTTTACCCAGCGATTGAGGTCCCTGGTGACTGAGATGGGGGGGCTGGTGTCAGCAGAGTGCCAGCGTCAGGGAGCCTGGGGTCTCTTGGGTGAAGGCACAGGGGCCAAGCTGCTGTGTCCTGACTCCGGGTGTGTGCTCAATAAGGATGCTCTCCTTGGTGAGCTGCAAAGAAACAGCACCATCTGTTAGTCAAAGCGTGTACTGCAACATCAGCAACGTGCGTAATGATCTGTGCAGGTTCTGATGGCTCCCTGTTAGACGGTTGCCCGCTTTATTACGATGCAGTAATACGACTAATAAGACCAAAGGCCCACAGTCATATGGTTTTATCAAGCGGCCGCACCATGGCGGTGCCTCCTGGTTTCTTCCTTCATCCACACACGGGCCGTGTTCTGCCCATCGCTGGAAACGTTGCCTACGACCCTGAAAGCTCCACTTTGGTGATTACTACTGACTCATGCGCAGGTAGGTAAAAAGTCAGAATACACTCTAAATGAGGGGTCTCAAACTCAATTTACCTGGGGGCCACTGGAGCTAGGGTCTGGGTGAGGCTGGGCCGCATCAGGTTAAAAACAAAAACAAAAGCGCATTTACAAAAATAAATTAAAAAAAACTGTCTTCAATGCTTTTGCTTCTGCGATACCCTACACCAGGGGTTCCCAAACTTTTCTAACTCGGGGCCCACTTGAAAAGCTAAAAAATGCCCACCTTTGTCCTATAAACAGTACAGACAAAATGCTGCGTTCTCAGAGCACTTACCTTATTAATTTTTATTTTATTTTTGTTATTATTATTTTATTATTTTAATTTTAATTTTTAAGATTCAGGATTGAAATGAAAGCAGGGGGCTAAAGGAAGCCCAAAATTGTAATATGTGCTGTACACACAAGACAAAATTAATTAATTTGTAATTGTGCTATAAATATTTTAGAATAAAAATAATTTAAAAAATAATCTTTGCAAAAATTAATCATATTTTTAATGACCTCTCATGGTCCACCTGCAATACCACCACAGCCCACTAAGAGACCACGGCCCACACTTTGGGAGTCACTGCCCTACACTTTTCAGTGCTTTGGTTCCGGTTTTCCCACAAGAAAAGCTCAGATAAAACATTCCACTGTTCTCAAATATCTTAATTTTTGTTTACAACACAAAATAAAAAGAAATAAATAAAAATAGAGAAAATAAATAAACCAATAAGTCATAAATAAATAAAATAATAATAAAACAGCAAATAAGAAAAACCACATATAGTTGGTGGTAGAATTTTTTTTTTTCAGTATTGACAGTTATTTAACCTTTAACATGAACATTATTGAAACTTAACCATTTTACCTAATTAGCAAGTTAGCATCGTTACATCTGGGAGTAGCGTCGTAACTTGCAAAATCGTGTCAATTGTGTCCGGTGTGCACACAGCTTTAAGCTATCATTTCTGGCTACATGATACCATACAGCATCCGTATCAGACTGGCACGGCACTAACATTAAACTTTCATATCAAGGTGGGGGCCTCAAAATACCGGGTGGTTTGAGACCCCTGTTCTAATTAAGACTACTCCATAGACAATACACCCCCCTTTTCCGGCTTTGATTATGTAAACCAGGGGTCTCAAACACGCGGCCCACGGGCCAAATGTGGCCCGCAGGACACTAGTTTGAGGCCACCGCCTTCATATGAAAGTTTAATGTTAGTGCGGCCCACGCAAGTTTGATATGGATGCTGTATGGCAGGGGTCTCAAACACGTGTCCCGCGGGCCAAATGTGGCCTGCAGGACACTAGTTTGAGGCCCCTGCCTTGATATGAAAGTTTAATGTTAGTGCGGCCCGCGCAAGTTTGATATGGATGCTGTATGGTATCATGTACCCAGAAAAAATTATTACGTTTGATTCATTTGCTTTTTGGTTTGGTTAAATAACTGTTAATAGTTATCCTCCCTATCCGCGTGGAAGTGGTAAGTTTTTGGCTATTTAAGTTTAAAGGAAATAACTTGAAGGCTACCGTTTAGGTGGCTAGCTCTCTAGTTTGCAAGTTAGCATGTGTCTCAAGACCCTGCAGTTGCGCAATATGTTGTAAATAAAAAGAGTATAAATGTGACTATAGTCGTGTTTTGTCATGTCTACAGGGCTCTAATAATGCTTTGTTCATTTTCATCTGAAAAAAATCATTTGTCTACCCACCAACTATATGTGCTTTCTTAACTTTTTATTATTATTATTATATTTATTTATTACTGATTGATTGATTTTCTTTATTCTTGATTTGTTTATTTATTTTTCATCTTATTTTGTGTAGAAAAATAAAAAGTAAGATATTTGAGAACAGTGGAATGTTTTATCAGAGCTTTTCTTGTTGAAAATTGGAACCAAAGCGAAGTTTTTAAATTTTTTTTGTTTTTAATAAATGTGTTTTGTTTTGGTTTTTTTTTTTGAAAAACTCACCCAGACCCCCAAGTAAATTGAGTTTGAGACCCCTGATGTAATCTCTGCACATGGATTAATTATGTTTGTTGCTAGCTAATGGTAGCAATTTGACAAAGTTTAGCTACTAACTAGCGATTTTTGAATGTAACAACACTAATTGCCAGTTGTTGCATGTTTATGTATGTGAGTGTGAACACCCTGTGGAAATATACTATTTTATGCCAATGTTTATGCAGTTTAAATGGTAATTGTGACAAATATAGACATTTTATGTGCTGTGTCTGTTCTCTAAATCGACTTATAGTGGAATATGCTATAGCCAGCGGTGGTGTTTTTATATTTATTGAGTCAAAAAAATTGCGTTTTGGATCCATACAGCGCCTTTAACACAGTTAGCATGCTAGGTGTTTTCATAGTAGTTATTATTTGTGACATACTACAAAAATATATAATAAAGAGAATAACTTTTTCTGTTTTGTCCTCACAAGAAGACAACAGGAAATGGGAGAGTCCTCTTATCCCCTTTGTTCCATACCCGACCTCTTGCCATTCAAACCAGCCTCTGCACAGCTTCCGACTCAGTGGCCTCCGACCGGGCCAGAAACTGCAGCTAGGTGCGCCCATGACGGACCCAGACACAGGGGTCCCAGTGCCCATTCTAGCTGTAACCATCCACCCCCAAACCGGTCTGGTTTACCCTTTGGGAAAGACTCACATCTGCCCCATCACCCGCATGCTGCAACCCGTCCAGGCGGGCTACCCCATTCTGGATTCCCAGACAGGGAATGTTGTGCTGACTGTTGGGGTCAGTCTTGATCCAGTGACGGGTTCGTAGTTTTTGCGAGTGACCACAATGCAAACACTTTGATGAGATTACCAGCTTAGAATGCTTGTGTAGGAGTCGTGTTACCAGTCTATGGGGTCCTGCTGGGAGAGTCCTTCATCGAGCCTCTCAGTGGGCGGATGGTGAGAGTGGCAGGTGCGAGCATCCGAGCTGGGCAGCTGGTGCCTCACGCAGGAGGATATCAGACCCTTCTAGACAGCAAGGTGAGTTTTCTTTAAATAAAGATGATTCAATTTCAGTGTCAGCATACCTAATGACAGCAAACCTTTCACCAGGTTTTGGCAGCAATGTTCAAAACCGTGGAGCTCCTTAGGCCCCTGACTGATGAGTGGGGTTCAGACCCGACTTTGCAGCTCCATCTGAGAGGAGAGCAGGGGCGAAGCTGGCAGGATTGTATTAGCGCTGCGTCCCAGGAGCTCCATTCGCACTGGAGGAGGAGTCAGCACTGCCAGTTGCAGATGCAAAGCAGGCTGGAGGTCCTGCTGGACACCACCGTGTGTCTGCATCAGGATGGAGGTTTTATGGGTGAGTCTGTGGCGAGACCATGGCGTCAGCCTTCATTTATCACAGTTAATTGGTTCCAGGCCAATGTTGAAAGAAATTCAACATTTTCTTTGTTAAACCTGTTTATGACCTTCTAACAGGAGCCAATTGCAGAGCTCATTTTCAATGAGATGTGCTAATAAATCCAGAACATGGTGCCTGCTTCTTCCAAAGCGCATTTTATATGTCATACAGAGTGCCGTTTACATTTTCCACAGCTATCTGTGTCTTGTCTACTGCGTAGATGACGACTTTCAGACATGTGCCCATTTTATATTCGATACAGAGTAGGAATTGGTAATGGTAATGGTTTAATTTCATTAGAACATGCATCAGATTCCAATTGAGTGCATCCCATAATCAGTTCCCAGTTCCACATGTCCAAAAGGAGTAGGAAGAAGCAAAGCTTATTAAATCCTACCCCTCCATTTGGTATTTTTACAATCAGTAACTGTTACATTTGCTCACTTCCTGCTTTCCTAATTAAGTTTAAGTTTTTCATTTTTTTCAATAATGCACCTTGTACCAAAGTACTGGGTGATATGAGCATCCAATGCCATAATGTGTACCATAGTGCGTGTCAATATAGTGATATATATAGCATATCATGACTGGTTCAAGACTCTTCATCCTTGGATTTAGCAAACATCAACTGCTTGTATTGTTTCTTGAATTGGCTCATCGTTGTGCATTGTTTGATTTCCTTACTCAATCCATTCCATAGTTTGATTCCACATACTGAAATGCTATGCTAACGCTAACGTAGTCCTAGCATAGAAGTGTTTCAAATGTACTTCTTCCCTGAGATCATATTTCTCCTCTCTTGTAGAGAAGTATTGGATGACATTTTTAGCTCATTGCTTATTTTTAGCCTTATGCATTATTTTAGTTGTTTGAACATGAACTATATCAGCAAGTTGAAGTATTTGTGATTTTAGAAATAAGGAGTTAGTATGTTCTCTGTAGGCGGCATTATGAATTATCCTTACTGACCTTTTTTGCAGTACATTTAGCCAGTGAAGATTGCTTTTATAGTTATGATCCCATATTTCCACACAATAAGTAAGATATGGTAGAACCAGAGAGCAATAAAGAGTGTGGAGTGATTTCTGATTGAGAGCAAATTTTGCTTTGTTCAATATTGAAATATTTCTGGCCACCTTATGTTGTATATTTGTAATCTGAGGGTTCCAGCTATTATTTGCCTCTAAAAATGAAATGGAAGAATGCGGAAAAATTGTAAGAATTCCAACTGTGCTGTCCTCACAACACGTTTGTGTATGCTGTTAGACAGCCAGCGAATCAATGAAAAAAACTCTGTATACAAGGCTTGCTTTTCTTGATTCATGAAGCTTTCTTGTAAAAATAAGTGGTAACTGAAACATACAGAAAAAATCAAATGAAGTTTTATGCTCATGTTGCAGGCTAAACACACGTCAGCTAACAGTTAGCTAACACACGTACACCAACTGCAAATGAAAGCTAGCATTAGCATGAAGTTAGCGAACTTGACAAAACAAGTACAACTTTTAAAATAGCAGATGCATCTATGTAAGTGCTTTAATACACCAATATACTTACAAAGACGACAATTTCACAAGAAACAAGCGTTTAGAGCAACTTTCGGCGTGTTTATGAGGTTTTAAAGTTTCGTTTCTGCCGTGAGGACAGCCTGCTTTTCACCGAGAGAAAACGACAAAGCTTGTCTATATGAGAGAGCGCTCACTCTCTCGTGGCCCAAAACGGTACTTTCTAGAGAAACTTTTTAACCTTAGCGTTTTTAACAATATTTATTAGGACTTTCAGCTATTTATTACTTTCATTTTAACTAACTTATGAAACGTATGAATTATTAATGAATTTGACCCAAAGACATGACAACAGTGCAGTGCAATTTCCGCCTGTAAGTAGTTTTATTGACTTGTCGCTCCTATGTTGTTCAAACCAGGAGACATGCCCCTCTCAGACACTCCTGTGCCCGCGTTGCTGGGGATGGAGTACCCAGACCCCATGGGATCAGGTCTGAGTGTACCTGTCTTGGGATCTGAGACTGACCTCGTATCAGGAAGGACAATACCACTGGCAGGGACTGTGGAGGACCCGGACGGCAGAGGTAATGCAAAGATGGATCACTGGATTGGCCCCAACTTGTGGGGCCTAAGATGAGATATGGGGAGTCTCGGGGGCGTGGTCATGAGGTCAAGAGTCTTGAGCAGCAACCAGCAGAGGCGCTGTTGAGTCAGTCTTAGCTACTTTTCTGTAGTGTCCTTGGATCAACACTGGTTCTTTGCAGGTCTGGTAGCCATCAGCTACGGCTCTCAGGCCGTCGACCCTGTAACTGGCATGCTGGCTCCGGTGGTTGGCGCCAGGTTGGATGTTCTTAAAAACACAGTGGTACCCGTCACAGCCTCATACTGGCTGGCAACGGCGGCTCACGCTGACGTCGTTCAGGTGGGGAAATCAAATCAAGACTTTCGGGTGTTGTGTCTGATCTGATCAAGCTCCTCGTCAGGTGGAGGCTTTGGATGGAGAGATGTGTGCCCGGAATACTTATTGGCAGCAGCACAGCCGACGGGAGGAGGGCATCCTCTCTGATGTGGACTCGGCTCTGTTCCAGTGTTTTGTCACAGAACACGGCGGCCATCAGGTGAACGATATGAGGCCGTAATTAAAAGCGTCCTTCAAAAGTCACCAGCGTGACATTGAGTTCTGTTTGCCGGTCCAGTGGTCGGGAAGATCGCTGAGGGAAGCAGCTGTGGAGATGCACGACTCGGCGCAGGTCGAAGCGCAGAGGAGAAGCGCCCGGCGTACTGGCTTGGCTCTCATTCTGCCTCCTCATGTACTCGGCATCCTCTGCCTGGGTAAATTGCTGCAACGCTGTTCAATACCAGCTGTTAATATCGGCTTTTATATCGAGTTCTGCCGGCTCTCCCTGTCCTTTCTCTGCTCTGTGGTGCGCCGCTGTAGACACTGGAAACGTCATCATGTGCACGATCCCCTTCTGTCTACTTTTTTATGCCGGCAATGAATTTGCCTGGCTATTCTGCCTAGAAACAAGCGACGGTGCAAACTATTTTTTTTTACATTTTCCAATTATTTAAACTTTTTTCTTAAACAATTTTGACAAAATTTATTTTCGTAATAATATTCCCATAATATTTTGACTTTATTCCCAAAGTACTACAACTTTTTCCCCAGCTTAATTTTATTTAGTTCTGTTTTTCTCCTGAAGTTACAACTTTAAAAACACATTTTTATACTACAAAAAAATGACATTATTTTTTCCACATAATATGATTAATTCATTCTTGTGAAATTGCACATTTTTTGTTGTTAGCGCAATACTTTTTTTCTTTTCATATTGATTGAGTTGAATTTAAAGTTTTTTTCAATTTCTGCCCTTTTTAAAAATTTTCCTACTATTTGCTATAATTGTTTTTGTCATGATTATGACTTTATTCCCCCATATTATAATCTTAATTAACTCAAAATACTCCCCCAAATTTGGACTTCAGTTGTTGTTTTGTTTGCTTTTCAAAATATTACAACTTAAAAAGATAATATCTTTTTTGAATTTCAACTTTATGCTACTAAAATGACATTATTTTCCCAGGGGTCTCAAACTTAATTTACTTGGGGGCCACTGGAGCTAGGGTCTGGGTGAGACTGGGCCGCATCAGGCTTTCCCAACCCCCCACCCAAAAAACGCATTTATTAAAAACAGAAAAATGGATAAACTTTGCTTTGGTTCAAATTTTCTACAAGAAAAGCTCTGATAAAACATTCCACTGTTCTCAAATATCTAACTTTTTATTTTTCTACACAAAATAAGATGAAAAATAATTAAACAAATCAAGAATAATGAAAATCAATCAATCAGTAATAAATAAATATAATAATAATAATAATAATAATAAAAAGTTAAGAAAGCACATATAGTTGGTGGGTAGACAAATGATTTTTTTCAGATTAAAATGAACAAAGCATTATTAGAGCCCTGTAGACATGACAAAACACGACTATAGTCACATTTATACGCAACTGCAGGGTCTTGAGACACATGCTAATTCACAAACTAGAGAGCTAGCGAGCTAAACGGTAGCCTTCAAGTTATTTCCTTTCAACTTAAATAGCCAAAAACTTACCACTTCCACACGGATAGGGAGGATAACTATTAACAGTTATTTAACCTTTAACATGAACATGAATCAAACGTAATCATTTTTTCTGGGTACATGATACCATACAGCATCCATATCAAACTTTAAACTTTCATATCAAGGCGGGGGCCTCAAACTAGTGGGCCCGCGGGCCGCGTGTTTGAGACCCCTGGTGTAGGGTTTGTTTTGGGCTTTTTACATGGTTGACTGTATCATTGGGGTGTATTTCTGTGTAAAGTGGATGAGGAGGAATGGGATCAGCACTGTGTTTGGTACACCGAGCTGCTGTCAGTCCTCGACGTGATGGATGTTTGCATGGAGCAGCTTCAACAAAACCAGGAGAAATGGAGCACACAAAGGGTGGAGTGGACAGCGAGCTTCCATGTACTGGTGAGAAATACTCGTGTGGGATATCATACCGGTGCCTGGCATTAAATATTAATACTTCTGTTCAATTTGTCCCCCAGGACAGAGAACCCAGGTTGGGAGAAATGTGGGAGCAATGTTCTTCCCGACTGTCAGATCTGGATGCAGCCCTTGTTAAGCTGCAATGTGTTCGATACCTCTCCATGATCCGCTGTGACACAGCTCAGGTCTGACCATATTCGATCATATCAACCAGGGGCGTTCAAAGTATGGGTGAGGGGCCATTTGCAGCCCAATCCTGTTTTTAGTATTGGCCAGCAGTTCATTCTAAAAGTATCATTTAAGAAGAAAAATACAAAAAAAGAGCAAAAATGTGAATAATCAGCAGTAATTTTACAAGAATAAAATAAAAAAGTTGAAATCCAACAAGAAAAAGTCTTCAAATTTTCAAAATTTACAAGAATAACATCAAAATATTATGAGGAAAAATAACATTATTTTACCAGCATGAAGTTGAAATAATATATATATATATATATATATATATATATATATATATATATATATATATATATATATATATATATATATATATATATATATATATATATATATATATATATATATATATATATATATATATATATATATATAATATTTATATAATATCTATATATATCTATATATATCGAATATCTATTTATATAATATCCTTAAAATATATTTAAGGATTCGCCCATTTACCCTTTTTTCCTATTTTTGTAGTTTTTTCTTTCTTAAAATAATAAATAATTTCTTTAAAAAATCTTTGTATATTTTCATTTAATGACTTGTGATTTTATGGTTATTTTAAGATTTTTCTTATATATATATATATATATATATATATATATATATATATATATATATATATATATATATATATATATATATATATATATATATATATATATATATGTATATATATATATATATATAAGAAAAATACAAAAAAAGAGCAAAAATGTGAATAATCAGCAGTAATTTTACAAGAATAAAATAAAAAAGTTGAAATCCAACAAGAAAAAGTCTTCAAATTTTCAAAATTTACAAGAATAACATCAAAATATTATGAGGAAAAATAACATTATTTTACCAGCATGAAGTTGAAATAATATATATATATATATATATATATATATATATATATATATATATATATATATATATATATATATATATATATATATATATATATATATATATATATATATATATATATATATATATATAATATTTATATAATATCTATATATATCTATATATATCGAATATCTATTTATATAATATCCTTAAAATATATTTAAGGATTCGCCCATTTACCCTTTTTTCCTATTTTTGTAGTTTTTTCTTTCTTAAAATAATAAATAATTTCTTTAAAAAATCTTTGTATATTTTCATTTAATGACTTGTGATTTTATGGTTATTTTAAGATTTTTCTTATATATATATATATGTATATATATATATATATATATATATATATATATATATATATATATATAATATTTATTTATATATATAATAATAATATATTTATATATATAAGAAAATATATAGAAAATTTTATTTATATATAAGAAAATATATATATTATATATATAAAAAATCTATATATATACATACAATTTATATGTATATAAGAAACATCTTAAAATAATCATAAAATCACAAGTCATAAAATGAAAATATACAAAGATTTTTTTAAGTTTACATATTTTAAGAAAGAAAGAAAAAACAGCAAAAATAGGAAAAAGGCTAAATGGGCGAATCCTTTCATTTTCACGATGCTAGAACACATTTTGGACCCCCCTGACATAAAGATGGAAATAAAAGATAATTTAAATAATGTGTTGTTTCCCTAGGCAGTGTTGCTTGGGAACTTTTGGTACAAGGAATACGGTCTGATACGCTTATGTCGCCAAAGACCGGCTATGAACATTTTGGGTTGGCTCCAACAGAAGATTTTACCTCTGCTGGAGAGGATGGACCAGCAGGTCCCCGTCGCCACCGACGCCTGTCATCCATTTGGTAGCGAGCCCCAGCCAGACTGAAAGAAAAGTATGTATTAATAGATTTTAACAACTGGCTTATGGTCTTTTGAAAGGAATCGCCGCAAAGTCTTCCAGGCGACCGTTCGATTCCCAGGACACAAAGAGTTGTGTCCAAATGAACGATCCACAGGGACAAAGCTCCACTTGCATTCAAGGTGAGATGCACAAAGCATTGCGACATGCCCTTACTTTGCAATAACTACTCATTCATTCATTTTCTACCGAGAAAATGAGCCTATCCCAGCTGTCTTCGGGCGTAAGGCGGGGTACACCCTAGACTGGTCGCCAGCCAATCACAGGGCACATATAGACAAACAACCATTCACACTCACATTCATACCTATGGACAATTTGGAGTGGCTAATTAACCTAGCATGTTTTTGGAATGTGGGAGGAAACCGGAGTACCCGGAGAAAACCCACGCATGCACGGGGAGAACATGCAAACTCCACACAGAGATGCCCGAGGGTGGGATTGAACCCTTGTCTCCTAGCTGTGAGGTCTGTGCGCTAACCCCACAATGACTACTAATACTCGCAAATACTGTGGTGAAATAGTAACTATTTATTGTGTGCGAAAACTTTATTCATCATTCTTCTTATTTTATGACTTGCAAAAACTTACAATGTTCCTTAAATATTCAAATTTTGTAGATTGTAGAATTACAAATTCTCCAAAATTATAATTTTTTATTATTTTTTATTATTTACTCCTGTACAATAACATGTTATTGTTTATTGTTGAATAATAGCTTTATTGTTACCTTATATTACTGTATACGGTATGGTTTTATTACATACATTATTAGAGCCCCCTAGACATGAAATAACACCCCTATAGTCACATTAACTTCTTGTTATTTTATGACTTTTTATCTGTATTTATTTTAATTATTTTAATCTTGCTATCTTACAATGTTGCTTAAATATTCTAATTTTGTAGATTGTAGAATTACAAATTCTCCAAAATAATAAATTTTTCTAATTATTTTTTTTATTATTTACTCCTGTACAATAACATGTTATTGTTTATTGTTGAATAATAATACCTTTATTGTTACCTTATATTACTGTATACGGTATGGTTTTATTACATACATTATTAGAGACCTTTAGACATGAAATAACACCCCTATATCGTCACATTAACACTGGTATTACGCAATATAATAGGCATCATTAGAAAAAGTGTCGGTAAATTAGGATCCCAAAATGCAGAGGTAGTAGTAAGTAGTAAAAGAAGGAAAATTTTACTTGAAAATGTTACTTGAAAAAAGTACTTGTGCGCTGATGCTGGTACACAGTTGTTCTCAATCTGACTTATGGGTGCCTAACTCCAGGTCCACTGAAGGATGTCCGGTCAGAACAAGTATTTGTCACGTCTTTAAATGTTCTTTATTGGCTTGACACAATCAACACGCTCTTTCCTCAATGGCAGGGTGATATATGGGTGTGGTTGTGAAATCATACAATCGCAAATAAGCAGGTGCTGGGTGGCTAGCTGCAATAGAAATATCAACATCAAATGAGTAAGGCACAGCATTCAACTCGTCAATTCACAAAGACTGTTGACATAACAGCCAACAGTTAACAAACAGGGCAAAAATATAGTCCAAGCACATTAATGGGCTTGTGCTGCCATCTAGTGGCTGAAAGGACAAATAGCGGCATGAATGATCCGAACTCTTCTCATTAGAGCTGCCGCCACGTCTGCACATTACAGAAGCCCTGTCTTAGGAAATCCTCGAACAAATTTACGAAAACAATAATAAATACTCCTACATATAACACACGTACATGTCTATATCTACCACTGAACTGGGGGCATGCTTTGAAACCAGTCCAGGGTGAATAATGGGGACCGGAAGTGTCCTTTCATGGTATCCGGCCAATTTAGTCCTCCTTACCGTGATGGCCTTTTTGACATTACTTGTTGCTTCCAACTAACTTTATTTTAACATTCCAAACCCGAGGCATTTCACACCGGATGAAAAAAAATTCACACCGGACAAACTTCCTGGTTCAAAGGTCACGAACTTCCTGGTTCAAAGGTCAGGCAAGTCCACCCTACATAGTTGTCCAAAGCAAATGCCTGTAACACTCGGACCCGAGCAACAAAACACAACAATATCCACAAGTGTCATTCCAAATATATACTGAGGAAAATCAGAAAACTTTATATTTATAAAAAAAAGCCACTTTGTTACTAAATATGTGTTCTTACCCATTTAATGTGACTTCTGTTTTCGGACATGACTCGTCAGCTTCTCAACATCGGGCATGTAAGATGAATGCAAATGATTGGGTCCAAGAAACGTTTAATCCTCTGTTCTCCTCAGTTATTTTTATCTTTTTTCCTTTGGGATCTATGGCCCATCACACAGCCGCCGGTTTGTGTCGTAGGCTGTGACGCAAATTTTCCGCGACAGACATGTTGAAATTTAATATTTACTCTACACATTTTTACAGCATTGGAAAACGTTAAGAATGTTTGTATCATGTCTGTCCTCCTACAGAAACCATATTAAAACAAAAAAAAAGATTTCCCTCCCCCTTTTTTCCATTTTCAAACATTTTTCAAAAAGCTCCAAGGAGCCACTAGGGCCAGCTCCATGCTGGTTGCCGACTTCCGGTTTAGACTATTCAGGAGATATTTTGTATTAACCTACATAAGATATGATTAAATGGGGTCATCACATTTATTTAAAGCAAATATTACTGACACAATATTGTCGTGTTAATATCAAGCTTGTTACTTCTCTTTACGTTCCAGCCTTCCAAACAAGACAAGAAAAAGAACGCTGGGAAGTCCAAGAAGGACAAGGACACAGTCAACAAATCTGGAGGCAAAGCCAAGAAGAAGGTATGGTCTTGTTTTGTTTGTTTTTTTTTAAATATATATTTTATTACAAAGTTTAGTTACAATGGTCTTGTTTTTGTACACGGGTTATTGTCAGTTTTTTGACCAACACTGACCTATACATGTGTTCTGAGCAGAAGTGGTCCAAGGGAAAGGTGAGGGACAAGCTGAACAACCTGGTCCTCTTCGCCAAGGCCACCTATGACAAGCTTTACAAGGAAGTGCCCAACTCCAAGCTTATCACCCCCTGCTGTCGTGTCCTAGAGATTGAAGATCCGCGGCTCGTTGGCTAGGAATGCCTTGCAGGAACTGCTCGCTAAAGGTGAACCTGGCAGACGAACACATAATGACAGCCAGGTCCAAAGGGAAATGTACTACAATTTTTATGCAGTTAAACATATTGCAGAATAAGACATTTCTAGTGCAATTTTAGTTTAGTTAACCAGGATTGGTTGACATATGGCAGCTATTGGTGGTATATTTTATGGGGAGAAAATATATTCTTCAGCCAGTTGCATGCAGTCCCCTGAACTTGATACTTGTCTTTCTATCACGGTGCTTGTGGGGGGCTTGTGGGCTTTGCGCCGTCAACCCAGGATGCAGAGAACAGGACCAAATGTAAGTAAAAGCGTTGAATTTAATGATAATAGCTGCAGGATGATACAGCAACAAATGGTAATGATCCCACGCAGAGTGATAAGGACAACAAAGTAAGACGAGGCAAAGCAGGAAGTTAAATACAAAATAAGAGGGACCCTTCTAGGGGATGGCCGGGGCGGTAGGCCCAGCAGAGCCAGGAACACCCCTCCAATCAATGGACGGAATGGTTGGGTTGGCGGGGTTGGTAGGCACCCTCAGGGGGGCGCCCTCGACGATGAGTGAGGTTGGCGCCCTCAGAGGTGCGCCCTCGACGATGAGCGAGGTTGGCGCCTTCAGGGGTGCGCCTTCGACGATGAGCCAGGTTGGCGCCTTCAGGGGTGCGTCCTCGACGATGAGTGAGGTTGGCACCCTCAGGGGTGCGCCCTCGACAATGAGTGAGTTTGGCGCCCTCAGGGGTGCGCCCTCGACGATGAGTGACATTGGCACCCTAAGGGGGGCGCCCTTGACAATGAGCGAGGTTGGCGCCCTTGACGATGAGCGAGGTTGGCGCCCAAAGGGGGACACCCTCGACAATGCGCAAGGGAGGCACCCACAGGGGGGCGCCTTCGACAACGAGCGAGGTTGGCACCCTAAGGGGGTCGCCCTCGACGAAGAGCGAGGTTGGCGCCTTAAGGTGGGCCGCCCTCGACGATGAGCGAGGTTGCCGCCCTCAGGGTTGCGCCCTTGACAAAGAGCGAGGTTGGCGCCTTCAGCTAAAATGCATGCACCCCCTATTTGCTGATGGGAAACTGTTTTGGTCCAAAGATAAAGTCCACATGAGAGATGGATGTCTTTAAAGTAAATCATGTGAACTATAGACATGTAGAAGTGATCTCAGCCCAAATAGGGGTGGATGCAAATCTCGGCAGGTCAAAAATCTGCCCTGCCATAGAATGCATGCACCCATATTTGCAGATGGGGAATTTAAAATTCACCAAATAACCATTGTGTTGCCACATAATGAATGAATGAGTGGAACCCCCAAGTTCAACACTTTTATTTTTCATTTTACAGTCCAAAGTATGTCAAACGGGTGAGATCGACTGTTGCATCATGCCTCATTCACTGTCTGTTAACAACTCTTCCTTGTGGTTTGGTTGGTTTGGTCATATTTGTCATTAGTTATGCAGAAATACCTAAATGGCGGAAGAAATGTGTTACAAAGCGCCACAATTACATTGTAAATGTCTAACCCGCTCCACTCACCGTATTCCTGGATACGCATGCGTCAAATGCTTGACATACCAAACAAATACCAAGCCAATAAATCGAAGTTTTCATATACTGTGTGCTTTAGGTATCTCATAGTAACTGATAAAGCAGACAAAAGGTATAATATCTTCGTTAATCTGAAGTCCTGTGGCGAAAAAAACCCGCAGCGTCACATATTTTCGGTTTTAACTGAGCGTGCGCGCTCCCGCGAGGTGGATGCAAAATCCGGGTTAATTTTTTGAAGTGTTCAACGCTGTTGCAGGCATGTGTTTGGCCAGCTATGTGGGGCGGGTTGAGCGTGAACCAGGAAGTGCGGGGATCTCGTGTGCGCGCGCGCGCGCGCTGTTCTGTCGTTGCTGGCTAGTCGAAAAAGAAAGTTGACCGGAAGCGGCAGGCAACCTGTCTGTCTGTCTTTCTCTGACGAAGTCAGGCCGCCCCTTACCACGGTTTGGGGTTGAAAATAGTGACAGTTAACACCGCCACGACCGTGGAGAAGTGCCGAAGTAAACGGTTTGTCTTGCAACACCATCGTTTTCAATGGCGCCAATTTAATTCGGTATCGAGTCGGCGTTCCAACACCCTGACGGAGAACACTGGAGTTGCCATGTAACTCAGACGCCGCACCAGCAATGCTACAAGGTCAGTATCAAAGTTTTAAATCACGTTGAAGCACGAATAGTGGCGTTTCGCTCCGACAATAGGAGAATATACAGTATATAAACGATGTCGAAGTTGACGAGCTGAAGCCAAGGTCGCCATTTTGTGGACATAATTGACGCGCAGAATGCTCGAAATGACGGAAGCAATTGTTTCAACCGGTTCATTTGCAATCCATAACATAATGTGAACGACTTTGGCCCAAATTGACAACGATTTTTGAAAAGTATGTTTCGCTACCCTCGTCATAGTCAATGACAACTGAAGCTAAAAGTGGTTTATTTGGAAATATTTCGTTTGACGTGAAAATCCCTTGATGTCCTGGTTACGTCGCGTGCATGGCGTGTTCAGTTTGTGTCGGAACTTGTTGCCGTCAGAGGCGAGGCATCTGTTAGGTGAGTGTAAGCCGCTGATTTTATCTTTGAGCATCATTGTGACAAAGGAGGAGAAAGCACACTAATAACCCTTCTCCCTTATTCGGTCTATTTTAATGGCGCCTAAAAAAACTTACTTCTGTACACCGCATCATTACAATAACCAAGCTCCGAACCTGGGGAGACAGAGCCTTCTCCATCGCTGCCCCCACCCTCTGGAACTCTTTGCCCCATTCACTCCGTGCTTGCCCTGACCTTCCCACCTTCAAAAAACAACTCAAAACCCACCTCTTTAAATCTGTTTTTAATGTCTAACTTTTTTATATCTGACTGCTGTTCCCCGCCCCGCTTTTACTCATGTTTTAACTGTGTATTAACCAATGAATGTTGTATTTTGGTGATTCTTCTATTCTGTTTACTTACTTTATTCAACTCCATTCTTCTGTAAAGTGTCTTTGAGTATTTTGAAAAGCGCTATACAAATAAAATGTTTTATTATTATTATTATAAGTATTCAATGCAGGAATTAATTTTATAAAACTGAGTATTTCATTACAGCAAAGGAATAGCAGCTAATCTTACAACTTCTGTTACAGATGAAAAGCCGCTTGTCGCTTAACAGCCCGTGGGATCCCTCTGCATCCATCTCAATATGAGCTCCAAATAGGAGCGTCATCTGATGCCATAGGTTCTCCAGTGGACAGTTTCACCTATTGCACGCACAAGACGGCATTTTCTGGAGCTTCAACCTTTTGCGTCCATCAACAGTCTGTCGGCCCCCGGGGAAGGACTCACGTAATCGTGTTGGCAGACCATCAACAACATGGCGTCGGCATTCTTCACAGGTAGGAAGACTTGTTCAAGTAAATGACATGATGGCCTTCATACATGTAGCACAATAACACAGGATAAATGAATAGATGACAAAAGATATGCAAATCATACACGAGTGCCATGACTAATGCTTTGGCTGTAAAGTTTGCTCTGGCTGTTACAGTACAATGTTAGCCGGCCACATGGAGGTCATTATAATTGGCCTACATGTTTTCCCAGCTCTGACAACTACTCTCTTCTTAATCACCACTTGTACTCTTTGTAAAAGCTTAAGGCTAAACCAACTGTAACACTTGTCTATACGAGTGGAGCATCTGTTGACAACAATGGAAGTATTATTTTGCAATAATCTAGTCATGTTAGTACTTACAAATAATGTCACACTTTGTATAAGGAATGTTTTCCAGTATTTCCGGGTTACAATCACTCAGAATCAGAATCAGAAAAGGTTTATTGCCATGTATGATCAAACACATACTAGGAATTTGTTTTTGGTGTAGTAGGTGCATACACATCTATTAAAAAAGAATGAGAGAAAATATGAAATACAAAATATGAAAATACAAAATATACAGAATAACAGTATAAATATATGTACACAGTCTGTTTTTGTTTGTTATTCCGGAAGTGCAGTCTGATTGTTTTCCTAAGAGTCCAAACTGAGCGTTAATGTAACGTATACAATGAAAGTGTCAAAGTGTCAAAGTGGCAGGATGAGGCAGAGGTGGGGTGTGAAGAGTGTCATGTGGGGTTCCGGGCCTTGTTGATGAGGCTGACAGCAGACGGGAAGAAACTGTTCTTGTGGCGTGAGGTTTTGGTCCTGATGGACCGCAGCCTCCTGCCAGAGGGGAGCGTCTCGAAGAGTCTATGTCCGGGGTGAGAGGGATCGGCCACAATCCTTTCTGCACGCCTCAGGGTCCTGGAAGCGTACAGATCCTGGAGGGACGGGAGATTGCAGCCAATCACCTTCTCTGCAGACCGAATGACACGCTGCAGCCTGCCACTCCACTTGTTGTGTACTTTTTTGGACCTTTAAATCCATTTGTTTCTATCTTTATTTTCTCTAAAATAGTATTTATAGTATTTTAAATGCATGCAAGTGACAACTATATGGCGGAATTTCCCAAGAAGATTAGCAGTGCTTAAAAAACACCACAAGATGGCGGAAATTCCCAAGTATAGTTGCAGTAATTTTAAGTGCCCACCAGATGGCGGAATTTCACAGTTTAAGTTGCAGTAATTTTAAGTGGCCACCAGATGGCGGAATTTCACAGTTTAAGTTGCAGTAATTTTAAGTGGCCACCAGATGGCGGAATTTCACAGTTTAAGTTGCAG
>NC_080474.1:335000-417500 GCF_030265055.1 Doryrhamphus excisus
ATTTTGGGAGACGACGTGCTGCGTTTATTTCACATTTTCTTCTTTTTTAACTCACATTTTGGACGTATCATTTTTCATATATTTAAAAATAGTCTTTCATCATTTCTTTGTAGTATTTTTGAGGGCCACATTGAGGGGAAAAGAATGTGGAGATTTCAGAACAATGTCGACGTTTTTCTCATAAATGTACGACTTTGTAATATGACAAGTTTTTCTATTAAATTTATGACTTTATGCTGATTATATGACAAGTTTTTTCTCATAGATGATAATGTATTATCACAAGTTTTTCTCATAAATTCCCAACTTTATTCTCTTAAATTTCCAAATTTATTCTCATCATAGGGAGTTTTTTTCCTTGTAAATTTATGATTTTATTCTGGAAATCTCAGATGATTGTTTTTCTTAATGCGGCTCAAATATTCACATACTGGAACCATGTATTACTAGTAGTCATTAATATACACTTAATGTGTCCATCAAAATAAGTCCAGAGCTGTGTGTGTGTGTGTGTGTGAGTGTGTGAGTGTGTGTGTGTGTGTGTGTGTGTGTGAGTGTGTGAGTGTGTGCGTGTGTGTGTGTGTGTGTGTGTGTGTGTGTGTGCGTGCGTGCATGTGCGTGCATGTGTGTGCGTGCGGTTGAAGTTAATGATTTAAAACAGGAAGCTGTCATACAGTTTGAACCCTTGTGATTGGACGTTTGACTTCATTTGACACACACACACTTCTCCTGCTGTCAACGCCCCAACAGGCAATAAGACAAGGTGCTGAAATGGACCCCCTCCCTGAGGGACCCGCCCCGAGTCGCTGCACACACACATTGCTTTTGCATGGATGAATTTGACCATTTCGCTTCCTCAGACAGCAGAGAAAGGACAGGGAGAGTTGGCAAGGATAAGGAAGTAGTAGTCTCCACGGTAGTTGTAGTAGTAGTAGTAGTAGTAGAATGTTGTGGCACCACAGCGCCACCTGTTGCCTACCATGACGGGCACAGAACGCCCACAGTGACGGAACACGAGGCCTGCGTGTTTATTGTGCTTGTCAGGCCCACTCGTCAGCGGAACCAGATAGAACCCGTCCGTCCATCCATCATCCGCCTGGGTGGGCGGACGTCCTGCCGACACCAATGCCCGCCGTGTCGGCGGGGGAGGGCCCGTCTTTCAGCGTGTGACCCCCTCACTCAGCGCCATCATGGCTGCTATTATGACAGGTGGCGCTGCTCCGTAAGCCGCTACGAGCTACGTGGTCAGGATGCATCCATGTTGGTCGTTCCCGTCACTCCAGAATCTCACATTCTTCATCAGGAAGACGCTACGGACTTTTAAATGGGAAAAGTCATCTTACAAACATTGTAGCATTATGAGGAAAATAACCTTTAGTGGAAGGTAGGACACACACCACTCAGACTAGATAGGACAGCTCTAGTCCATCTTCAAAGACTAGGTAGGACACACACCAGTCAGACCAGATAGGACAGCTCTAGTCCACCTTCAAAGACTAGGTAGGACACACACCAGTCAGACCAGATAGGACAGCTGTAGTTCACCTTCAAAGACTAGGTAGGACACACACCAGTCAGACTAGATAGGACAGCTCTAGTCCACCTTCAAAGACTAGGTAGGACACACACCAGTCAAACTAGATAGGACAGCTCTAGTCCACCTTCAAAGATAGGTAGGACACACACAAGTCAGACTAGATAGGACAGCTCTAGTCCACCTTCAAAGACTAGGTAGGACACACACAAGTCAGACTAGATAGGACAGCTCTAGTCCACCTTCAAAGACTAGGTAGGACACACACCACTCAGACTAGATAGGACAGCTCTAGTCCACCTTCAAAGACTAGGTAGGACACACACCAGTCAGACTAGATAGGACAGCTCTAGTCCACCTTCAAAGACTAGGTAGGACACACACCAGTCAGACTAGATAGGACAGCTCTAGTCCACCTTCAAAGACTAGGTAGGACACACACCAGTCAGACTAGATAGGACAGCACTAGTCCACCTTCAAAGACTAGGTAGGACACACACCAGTCAGACCAGATAGGACAGCTCTAGTCCACCTTCAAAGACTAGGTAGGACACACACCAGTCAGACTAGATAGGACAGCACTAGCCCACCTTCAAAGACTAGGTAGGACACACACCAGTCAGACTAGATAGGACAGCTGTAGTCCACCTTCAAAGACTAGGTAGGACACACACCAGTCAGACTAGATAGGACAGCTCTAGTCCACCTTCAAAGACTAGGTAGGACACACACCAGTCAGACTAGATAGGACAGCTCTAGTCCACCTTCAAAGACTAGGTAGGACACACACCAGTCAGACTAGATAGGACAGCTGTAGTCTGAGAGCCTGATACAAGATATGATGTATTTATCCTCTGACTTTTCCTTTAGTAAAGCATTTACAATGGGCACAGTTTGACCCTGGAACAGATGAATTCCCACAGCATGATTTCCTTGAGGAAAAAAATGGCTACCAAATATAAGTTTAGAAAATGTGAGACGGCACCACCCAAAAGTAAAATTGTACCATGATTGTTTTTATTCCTGCTCATTTGTTCTACAGTATAAAAATGTAAATGTGTGAAATTCATTTAAATAATACATCATAAATGCAAAAATAAATGATAATAAATGATCCTGCAATTAATATCATAAATGTGCTAAATAAGTAACAATATAGAGTTAAAAATAACTACAGTAGAAAATGAGATTGTAAATTGTACAATTGTTTTGTAAAACGGTTTTCTTACTGCTGGTCTGTAAAATAAAATACAATTTAAAATAAAAATAAAATAAATACAATAATCAAATCTAAATAAAAAATAAAATAAATCCATGTAAAATCCCATTAATACATCTTCATAGCTATAAAGTTGTTTAATACAAATAACGATACATTATTAATTATAAATGTAATATCATTTCTATACAATGTCATATTGTTTTTTCGGAAGAAATAAACTGAGAAGGAGTCATTTATGGTGAAGGGCTAACGTGGATCTAGCGTGTCTGGTGGGTGGCCGAGAAACAGGAGCTGAACGTATACACACACACACACACGCACACACACACCCAGAGTGTACCACAACTCCCACCACCCCAGCACGAGAGAACCCACCAGCCCAGCGTCGTTGCCTGGGGAAGCAATAATGAATATGGAATGATTCGGTCTGCATTTTGTGCCGCAAACACAACCAGATGCAAAGCAACGCAACGCAAGAAGAATGAGCAGCAGATGTTGCTGACTTGCGGACATGAAAGAAGGTCAGGTACGACTCCGGCAGCCGAGGTGCCCTGCAAACATGGTGGAACGTAACCCAACACCCGTGTGGAGAGTGCTCACTAATGTGGTAGATATATAGCACATCGGCCTGCTTTGTAATGAGGGGCAGGGATGGAAAAGAGCTCAGCAGCTGCTAACCTTCATGGGAAAGTTCAACTGTAGAGGAAGCAGACACAACATTTAGGATGAAGGCCTCAGAAAATGAGCCCAGTCTGTCACCACCCGGGTTACTGTTCAAAGCCTTTAATGTGCGTGTAAACGATGCCAAAAGTATATATAATGTGTTTCGTGTTTTGCATATTCAAATATGTGGCTTATCTAGACCTTCAAAATGGCTTATTTGTTGTCGCTCGATGCGTTTTGTCCTCCCTCGGCTTCCGTAGCCCTGTGACGTCACAGCTTGCCGTTCCAAGATGGCGCTGCCGGTGCGGGCTAAGCTAGTCCATCACATCAAACTAGCCAGGAGGTTTCTTCGCCACAATCAAAGGTTTTTCTGCGATGGATCGTCGTCGGAAAATAAGGTAGAGTCCCGGCCTTACAATGTTGTCTGACTGGTGTGTTCCCGCTCTTTTTAACTCCCTTATCCATACAAGTTACCTCCCTGTCATGATCAACACTCATTACTCTCAAGTTGAAATGAGAGCTACACTTTTAGCAACTATTAGTTCTACTAATGTACACTACCTGTCATCATGTGGCATATGTCTACCGTGTCTTCTTATCGTTCGGATATTTTAAATGTGCGTCGCCATTGTGGAATTATGCCTTTTAATTTAACCTTTTGATGACAGCAAATAAACAGAAATGCACTGTACTACATAGCCACTAGATAACTACTAGATAATCACTACATAGTCACTAGATAACTACTAGATAGACACTACATAGCCACTACATAACTACTAGATAATCACTACATAGAGCCTTCCAGGGCCCCTGGAAAATTTAGTTTGCGACCCCCTAGTCTAATCTAGTGTTTTTAAAACTGGTCCAAGTCTGCTATCCAAGATGCTGAAACAACAGGTGCCTTTATTACATTTTCACAAATAGAAAAAAAGTTTCACAAATCAGAAACTCTGTTTTTTTTAGTTTCTGTAGATGAATCCAGTTAGTAAATTAGTAATCCAGTCCAGGTCTAGTGGTTTCCAAACAGCACCAGGTCTAACATGGACAAGGTGCTTAAAAAATACAAACAAAAAACGTCCAAATAGCTTTTTTTTTGCATTTATAAAATGGTAACGTACTAAATATAGAAAAATAAAAAATGAGAGAATTAAATGTGTGTGTGTGTCTATAAATATAAATATATATCAACAAAATACCAAAATTAATTATTGTTCTAAAAAGTTAATTAATTATTAAAGTCCTAAAAAGTCGAGTATTCTTGCAGTGGGAACCAGGGTATTATGTTTTTTAAATACTATTGTCAGATAGTATTTTGTAAAGTTAAGACCTTCTCATTCAGAAAAACGCTGTCTGGTGGGGACCATAGTAATTATAATAAATAGTGATAATAAATTAATTAATTAATCACACAAATGAAAATGTAGACGTTAATTTTGGCGTCCTCGGTATGTCGGCGTATGCGTGCCCCGTGTCTGCCCTCCAAAGGCATTTCAGCTCCTTGTTTGTTTATTCTGTATGTTCCACAGAATAACGGCATGAATGGAGTGAGCCCTCGTCTCAGTCATGCAGTTTTTTGTCTTTTTGATTGTGTTCTTTGGGGGTTTGACTGTACTTTGATCCAATGTAGTATGTACTGTAGTAAACACGTGGCGTTCACCACTGTGCGCCTAGCATTGCACGGCCGCCTTGGAAGAGCCCATGGAGTGTCAGCAGGGCGGACAAGGATCCCATAAACCCGTGTTCAGACTAAGTGGAGCATTTGAGTGCGGCAGCGGCGCTAATTGCTGTGCTGTTCTTTACATTACACCCCGTCTTTAAATACCTCACGCCTCCCCGCCCAAAGCTGGCTGATGTACGAGCTGTTCAAGATCGTCCGCCGCCCTGCCCTATGTATTTTCTGAAGCCGATCCCCCTGGAGAGCTGGTAGAGGTGTGCGGGGCGGGGGCGGGGGCGGTCGGGAACGCGGACAGCATCGCCGCAGTGCTGGACTCCCAGCAATAACATCGGAGATGAAGTGTTGCTTTTCATTTCTTTTAATTTTCTCCAAATGTGCACGGCTGCCGAGTGCAAAACGCCCAGCCCGCCTCACAAAGGCCGGAGGTGTGGCGTGCGTCAAAACCTGGCGTCCTCCTCCTCGTCCGCTCTGCTTTTGTTCCTTAGGAAAAGTGCACGTCTCGTCCACGGAGCTGGACATGCTGATAGGAAGATGAGGTGTGACCTCTGTCAGATGTTAGACTCTTTAGAGTCAAAGTCCGCTTTGCCTCCCCCAACCCCCGTCTCAAAGGGTTACCTCTGTATCGGCCATTTTCAATTGGTCACATGGTTGACTTAAAGCGCTCGGGTCTAACACTAGCAATAAACGTAAGCCAGCGAGTCTGCGGTCCTAACAGGAAGCCTTAATCATAGGGCTGGGCGATATATCCATATTTTTGTTAAGCATGATATCAAAAACAAGCATTTGACGCGGAGGTCTCGTGATTCAAGATGGCGCCGCCCGGTGCAAGTATATTCAACTTTTTTCTATCTAGATAATCCTATTTTATTTCAGCAGCTATTGTTCTATAAGATTGTTTACATTTTGATAAAACTTTGCGTGCATATTTGGCTTTGACTTTTGTCTAAACAACTTTTGATGTGGACATGGGAATATATATATATATATATATATATATCCTATATCCATATTCAACCTAAATATAGCAAGGCAGGCTCAGGCATTGTGTGAATTTTCTTGGCGCTAAAAAATGTATCTATCCATCAGTGATGTTCATTCTCGTACTGACTCCTTTTATGACTCCTTTTATGTGTCCTTCATGTGTTGATTTAGTGTAGATCCCGACTTGCGCTAAAAGCCCACGTACGCTGTGGCCGTAGGAAGGCAACTGGTACGCAGACGGAGGACGTCCTGTTAAAAGAACCGTATAATAACCTTGTTGTCGTGATTGCCGCGTCCGCATTAAGATGTATGACGAGGAAGTCTTGACATTCCAAGGCTCTTTTTCCTTGCCGTAGGTCCCAAATTTACAACTTCCCAGTTTTCTGGAATATCTATTTACCCACAGCGGTCCCTCGGAATTCCAACACAATCCGTACCAGGGGACAGCTAAACCTTGGACTTGTTTGGACACTGGAATGACCCCCCCCTTAAGAAATAATGTCAATAGAATCAATCTGGTCTGGAGTTGAAGAAATAAAAAAAGGTGATATCATCTTTAATCTTCGCTTTATGACAATTTGGTGTCATAAGTGTAAAACATGCAAGTCATAGTTGGAGATGGTATTTGAATAAGCAAAGTGTAGCTTTTGATAAGTTCCGTTTGGTGATATGTCCTCCCTAACAACCACGTGGAGTTGATATGTCCTCCCTAACAACCACGTGGAGTTGATATGTCCTCCCTAACAACCACGAGGAGTCGATATGTCCTCCCTAACAACCACGAGGAGTCGATATGTCCTCCCTAACAACCACGAGGAGTCGATATGTCCTCCCTAACAACCACGAGGAGTTGATATGTCCTCCCTAACAACCACGAGGAAGAGCATACCGTACACGCAAATGAAAAGCCAAAGAACAAGCTGCTTCTGCTTTGCCCTCCCATCATTTTTGTCTCTTGCTTTCTTTCTTGGTTTATTTCATTATTATAATTATTATTTTTATTTTCAGTTTAAATTCTGAGATTGGTTGTTGGGTCGCAGACTTGTCTAAATGGTGTCTTCCAAGTGTAAAAAGAAGAAAAAAGGGGATGTTAACTTTGTAAATAAATCAGGGTGCCTACGGTCACACTTGGGTCGTACGTGCTTCCGTTACATAATTTTATATTTAGGTTTCACCTCATATTTACCACATTTTATAAACACTTTTCCAAAGTCAAACCGTAAATTGGAAGAGAAATTACCTTCAGTCAGAACTTACAAGATCGAATAAAAACAAAAACATTTCAAACAGTAAAATATTAAAACCAAGAAAAGCAATAAATCCAAGAAGTAGGTATAAAAACAAATCAAAGAAGTACAAAATGGATGCCCACATGTAGATTTTATTTTGGATAAAAGTTGTGCTTTTTGAATATTGCAGTACTACTGGTACCAGGTAAAGGTCAAATAGGATGGGTAGAGTAGAGTATTCCCATAATATTATAACATTTTCCCAACTGTGTTTTGTTTTGGTTGTTTATTATATTTATGAAAATAACATTTTTCCTTCACATGTATTTGGACTTTATTCTTGTCAAATGAAAGCTGTTTTGTTTCCATTTCTGCGTTTCAATTTTGTTTCACAAATGTTCTTGTCATAATTATTACTTCACTTCCATAATATTTATATTTCTGTTGTGTTTCATAACATTGCAAGTTTTAAAAATATTATTTCTTTAGTATTTATACTTTATGCTATGAAAATGGTGTTATTTTTCCTCATTATTATACTTTTTTTCCCCAATACATAAACTCTTTAGCTAGCATTTTTTTTGCGCTAGAGTCAAAAAGAGGTGATGATGCAACTCCATAATCGAAGAGAGGTTTAAGATGGAAAAACGGCCACCAGGTGGCAGAAGTGCGTTTTATAAGAACTCTGCATAAATCTTTCCAATAGAAAAAAGGGGTGGAGTCAGGGAAAGGCACTGAGGGGACATTTGAATATTCCATTTTTTCCACCCATGCACAAAGGCGTGTTCCACAGTTCAGTTCCAAATGTGCCAATTGTAAATAGTTGATGCTGTTATATTTGTAAATAAATGATTTAGACTTTATTCTTCGAAAATGACTGCTGATGTTCTATTTTTGAACAGCCGTGGGCTGCAGATGGCCCCCGGGTCACACTTTGGACACACCTGCTGTAGCGGATGTCTTGCTGAGCTGGTGCTTGTGTGTTTTGGTAACACGCACGTTGAGGCTTCTGCTAATTATGTTGTTCTCTCCAGCTTTCTGTCAGCTGTGACTCCAACCAAAAGGAAAAAGGCCCCCCCTTGCGCCGTGGCCCCCGCCCCTGGTCTGGTTATTGGTGGAAATCAGTCATGTCAGCCTTCCAGGAAAGAGGAAGTGACTTGTAATTCGCCCCTCTGTTCTCCCCGGGCCCTCAAATTCACTTACTCGGGTGTCGGCTAAAACCATTAAAGCGTCTCCCACACCACATGGGAGATTCCGGCGAGGTTTGGAGGGGATGGGGGGGGGGGGGGGGTTTGGGGGGTAACATGGCCTTGGCCTTTGAGGCTGTTCATGAACTTCATGTTGTAAGTCTCTTTGATTGGCTTTGGGCTAGCAATTGTCATTATTATTGATTGTTTTATTGTTGTTTATTAGAATTTAGGCGTACGTCAACACCGACTTGGCCAGAGGGAATCTGCCTCCGCTCAATATTTTCCAATATTAGGATTTGCATTTATACAAACACCAAGGAACCTCCAAGCCAGATTGATTGTTGTATTTTCAGGGAAGCTTCGTGTGGAGAGTTTTCCTTCGGTAAGCGTAGCGTGACTTCAATTTGTCTCCCGTTTCTTACCTCCCCGAATTCCACCACAGAGAGCCATGGAAATGCTTTGGCGGAAGGCGAAGGGAGTGACAAGTTGGCCGTGAAACGCAGCCAGGCGCCTCGGCTCGCTCTCATTGTAAGAAGCGTTGGCGCCGAGTGCTGACTCGGCCTTGGTGTGGTTGCTGCCATCTTTTAGACCCCTTCTTCTTCTTCTTCTTCTTCTTCCTTTTGGACGCCATGTTCTCCACCTACGGCTGGTTCCTGGCTTCTGTCTTCGCTTAGCTATTCCTCATCCGCCTTTGATCATTGTCCTTGCAAGAACCTGGTTTATCGCTCTTCATTGGTTCCGGACTGGACCGCAATAAGTCAATTTCCATGAATTAGAATTCCATATTAAGAAATGCAATATTTTTGTAGTTATGTCATAGAAAAGCCATTGAATAGAGCCCTCAAGACACAACATAACAACCCTATAGTCACCTTTACATTCGGGGTTTAAAATATATTTGTCCAGTTTTCTCCGTGGGGGGGGGCTGGGCTGTCCCACAGAGATAAAGTGACGGACACGTCACACGGAATCCAATCGATCGTTTAGAAATATCGTTTTTGAATCTTACCGTAACCTGTGTGTCTAGATCGGAATGGAGTCGTCCGTCACAAAGAGATTTACGCCCCACTCCGTACCAGGCAGATTCCACTTCACCACATTGATGGACACATGTTTGATGCCAAAGACTACACGGTTGTTGCCTGATTACAGAGTGGATCCACGCATACTGATTTTATATTCTGGATGCCCTTCCTGACGAATACCTTAATTAACCGAATATCTTAATTAGCTAGCTTATGCCCGAAGCAGTCCAAGGAAACAATAAGTCCAATCCTGCGTGTTTGTCATTGTATTAAAAAAACATAATGTCGTAGATGCGTATGGAATTGTCTATCCCGTAGAGATTCCCCCCCCCCCCCCCCCCCCCCCAGTCCGTGGGCTGTACGATGTGGAAAGAAGTGGTTCCTAAACGGCTTTCACTAAGATGTTTATGGACCTCAGAGTCCCGCTAACTTCTTTGCTAATTGCGTCTGTCGCTCACAGGATCGTATAGATGATGCAGTATCAGTCGTCAATTTTTGTCACGTGGCATAAACTCCGAGTTATTAAAGTTCCTAATGAGGCAGATTACCGTTTCCTTTCCTGCTCGGGGCAGCGATCCCAGCCCCCCCCCCCCTCCAGGCTGTCTTGAAGTCTGCACCCTTCAGAAGCTGCAGCCTGTTAGGGCCTGGTTATTTTTGGAGCTCCGTCGGGCCGCGTCTGCGGGGAGTGCTGTTTTTGAAGGGCCTCCAGTCCCATTAATCAGGCCGGGGACCCCACGGCGCGAGCGGGCCCCGAGCCCTGGCCTGCCACACTGCAGCGTTGTGTTCCTGTGCCCCCGCTCTCGGCACAGTGTGACGCCCAGAGGAACCTCATCAATCTCACCTGTCCCGCACGTCAACCGCAGATTTAATCAAATGCTCTTTTCGGGCCGCTCGCCGCGTGCTCCCCCTCCAGCCCCCTCTGGGAGGAAAAACAGAAAAACACGCAGCCAAACCTGGACCCGACTGAAATCCCAGTTTTTACTTGCAGATATTTGCTTTTTACTCCGCTCGCCTTGCCCGTTTTCTTTTCTTTCAAAGCTCCAATGCAGGACCCCCCCCCCTCATGACTCTTAATATACCCCCCCAGCCATGGCCAACCGGTGGGGCTGGGTCGTGAAATATACGCTATTTCAAACCACCTGACGTCTGAGTGCAGGGACACAACAGACGGCCGCTGCTTTAAGCATAGCGTGTTAGCCAGCTAGCTCGTTAGCCTTTCCTTTATTTGTTCTCTCAAACAGAGTGGGGAAGAAGGAAGTAAGAAGTCAAAGACGTACCACTTCCACACAGGCTAGGAGGAGTAATAAATCCATGATATTGCCATAAACCCACGAGTGGCGTGTGAGCGTGTCTGCCCCCCTTCCCGAGGGGCCTCGTTCAGCGTGTCCGTATCGCCAATAATGGAGCCCACCTGTCAGCTGGACGTGTGACGCTAGCTGTTAGCTCCATTTTGTGCCCTTTCACCCATTAGCTACGTTTCTCCCCCAGCCTTGGTCGGTTGAGGTTTTGGGGGGGGGAAGGTTTGGCTGCTTTCCAAGATTCCAGTGCCGAAACCTTCCTTCTGCAGGTGGAATTCCACTAAGCTTGCAGGTTCTTGAGGATTCTTTTAGTCATGTTTCTGTAGGCCTTCCAGCTGCTCTCGAAAGTCTTTGAGCTGGACTTTCCTTCTGGTGAGCGCCTGGCCCGGGCGGACGCCGCATACGCCGCCTCACGCTGTGCTGTGTTCTCACCTTGGAAGGAAACGTGCGCTCGACTCGACGACGGCGCATGTCTGACATCAAAGGCCATCTCTTGTTCGATGCCCCAGCGAGGTGTTGCTCTGCTGGTCGCCTGCGTTAACAGGTCCCCAAGCGGGGCGAGACACAGATGAAGTCGGGATAAAGCGGGGCCCGGGATGGCGTGTCAAGGTGCATTACGGCGCGATGCCGGAAGAGGAACACTGGGCCCTCTTTGTCGGGCCGCTCGGCAGGGGAGACGCTTGGCAGCCGGCGGAAAATCCTTCCATCTGCACTCCCGTCTGGATGTGAGCGCTGGCAGCCATCCGACGCCGGCGTCCCCCTACAAAGAGCCGATGGTGATTCACAGCGGGGCGAGCGGCGGCCACGGCGGAGCGCTTCAAGGACTTGTTGAAATTGGCACAGCCGAGTGAACGTTTGCCGTCGGGCCCGGCTCATCGGCCCCTCGCTTGGACGTGTCAGTGGGCCGCTCCGGGGGGCTTCTTGGCTGCCGTAGGACATCGGAGAACAGATACGCACTGTTTTGCCCAAATTAATACTCGCCACTGTTGGAGGAGGCGGGCGTGCACGTGCTGCCCACTTGGATGAGGACAATTCTTGATGACTGGGTTGTCCAAGGTGCGGCCCGCAGAACGTTCTTATCAGTCCACTAGGACAAAATGACCACAGCAAAAATGGAAAAATCAGCGGCGAGAAAAAAAGATCAGAAAAATGAAAGAAGAAAAAATAAAATTGCAGTTTTGAGAAAATGAACTTTTTGTTAATAATGTCAAAGAAATTGAGCAAAACAGCAGACATTGTGTACGAGAATAAACATGTATTTTGGTAGCGTAGAGTTCCAACATAAAACTGACAAAGATGAAGAAAACGAAAAAGAAAGCAAAGATGGAAGTTGACACTCGTAGAAGATAAGATAAGATAAGATATGCCTTTACTGGTCCCTCAGTGGGGAAAGCAGGGTTCCATTAAACGGCGATGCGGTACAAAACATCAAAGTGGGCCTTGCATCCTTTTATTTCCAGCGTGGCCCTCGCTGGTTTAGGAGAGCCGTGCGGTCAAAGCTAGCTCCGCCATTGTCGTGAGATGCAGCTCCATCGGCCTTTCTAAGTTAGCTTTGCCGTTGGAAATGCCGGCGGATTCGCATACAGGATATGCATCTGTACGGGCAACATGTGATGTCATTTCCTAATTATCTGTCAGACTTGGTGAAACCCCCGCTAATGTTAGCACGAGTCCCTGCACTCTCCCCGCGTCTTGTATTTATTAGGCATTCCTGTGCTGGGATGTCATTTTGTTGTGGCTGATTAATCCAACATTGCCGAGCCCGCGCCGCAGCATGCGGTCGTTCCAGAGCTCTGGAAGAGGTTGGCAAGACGGAGAGAGAGAAATGTTGTTTCCACAGAGCCTTGGAAAAGGGCTCTCCTCTGGAACTGTGGGAAAAAGCCAGCGTGGGCCTCCTGGTGCCGTGGATGGTCTCTCTTGTCTTCCAATTCCGTGAGGGTTGTTTTTCCAGGGGAGACCACCATGTTGCTCCATTTCTTTTGTTTTTTATTTCCCAGAAATGAGCAGTCCAAGATGGACGCATGCCCCTTTGCAAGCCGTGCACGTTCCCGCCTTTGCGCTTGACCTCCCTCCCTGCGGACGTTACCACACGCGTGCGCTCGCAGACAAATGAACACCTATTCCCGGAAAACGCCGCCGCCAGGGTGAAAACACGTTTAACGTGTACGTAACCTTCCAAAGCCGTCGGCCTCTGTCACCCCCCCCCCCCACCCCCACCCCCAACACACACACAACACGCATGATGTTTTCAGCAGATGGCGCCTGCAAAAGAGGAGAGCTTTCGTCACCTTAGCAACGATGTCGAGCAACTTGTTCGAATACGAGGAGAGAAAACTTGTTCTTGTTACGCCTCATCGACCTCCACGTCCTGCTGTCCGTCCTGTCATCCATCCATTTTCTATGCCGCCGCTGGAGCCTATCACAGTTGAAAAAATGTCAAAATATGTAGTATTGTATGTAGTAATTACATGTAGTATTGTGGTCACTCGAAGCCAGTGATGTCACCAGACATGAAACTTCCTCCCCACTCCGTTTGAAACAATAAGTACCGGATTTTCTGGACTATAAGTCGCTCCGGAGTAGAAGGCCAAAAATGCATCATTAGGTAGAAAAAAACCTACATAAGTCACACAAGGCCAAAAATACATAATTAGGTAGAAAAAAACATACATAAGTAGCACTGGAGTATAAGTGTCATTTTTTGTGGGTAAATTATTTGACAAACTACTTGACCAAAACAGACATTACGTCCTCTTGGAAGGCAAGTTAGATATGCTAACACAATGCTAATTCAGCTACACAAAAAATAAACACAAACAGAAAAGGTGTCCAGTGTTTATGGAACATAACAAACAGTTTTAAGTCCACTAACTATTTAGTTTTCTTCATGGCAGTAAGAGTAGCCTTAGCTTTTTATGCTAGTCCCAAACAAGTTTCTCACATACTCCAAACTTTCTCTCTGCTGCTTGATTACAGTTTTCAGCCGCTAATTTCACTACTTGCAGCTTGTAGTCGGCAGAATATGATTTTCTTTTGGGGGGGAGGGGGCATTTGTGTTCTGTCGTTCTCAGTAGTCTTTGTAAGCTAACGGCTAACAGCTAACATTTGAATATTGAATTAAGGAGTAGGAGATATTGGTGCGAGTCTAGAGCGTCCTCTTGTGGCTGTCTGTGAAATTATTATTCATAAGTCGCTCTGGAGTATAAGTTATATAGTACAGTATATAGTCCAGAAAATACAGTCCATTGGAGAGGCTAACTCGTTAGCGCACTAGCTTGCTATGCTAACCATAGACTCCCTTCGTCCTGGCTATGTAAACATAGCATAATAAGATGTGAACGTGGCTATGGGGGTTAGGGTTTTTTGGAGGTGTTCCTGTGGAATAAGCGTACGCCATCATTTCTTCTTCTTCTTTTTCTGCTGTTAGCTGTGAGACTCCGCTAGCTTCTGCTGCCTTGCGCTCCTTTTTAAACGCCACTCAAGTTACCGAGTATGGCCGTGGGGCCGTGTCATTTCATATCTATTTATTAACGCACTTATGTCACTGGATGAATGAAATCAGGCATGTTTTGGTCCAGCATGTGGCGACTCCATGTTGACCCCGGCCGGCTGTTGATTTAAAACGCGGGTCCTATCGCCTTTTATGACTGCTGCTCTTGTGTTGCGGCATCCATCATAAAAATTAATTGCTTTACAACATTTGCTGTCCCCGCTGTCGTCGAGCGACCGTTGATTTACCTCTCCCCCCCCCCCCCCCCCCCCCTCACCGCAGCCTTCCAGGCGCACGGCTCCAAGCGCTGGCCTCCGACCCGGCGTTCCTCGGAGGTGTCTGGCCAGGTGACGGAGCGTGATTGGCGGCGGCCGCTTAGCTGCGGTGTTGACTCTCATTTGACACTTGATTGGCTCAAATGACACCATTAGCATGTCTGCATGGCTAATGGCTGCCCTTGGGGAGGGATGGGGGGACGGAGGCAGGGGGGGGCGGCCTAGCCGAGGGGGAACATGCGTTTGGCGTGTCGGCTGGAGGTGAGAACACACATGAGCCAGACTCTGCAGCCAAATCAATCCTGACACCTCCTAAGAGGCTCTCGGCATCGGTGGCGCTCCGGTGCAATTACCTCCTTGGTAATGACATAAGCAGCCACTTCCTTCCGGTCTCGCTCTCGCTGAGCAGCGACGTGGTCCCTCAGGCCAGGCCAGGCCCGGCACACGGGGGCCTCGGATGGGATGTTCTGGACCTGGCTGGTCACACGGCTGCTATCTGATGTCAAGGCTTGTCCTTTGGTCAGAATCGAACGTGATGCATCTCGGCGAGCTGTCGAGATGACCGCCTTCCGTAAGACGATTCGTAAGACGATATCTCTGGATGTATTAATGGTTGCTGTGGATAACCTTGAGGGTCCAGGTGGGGGTCCACATGATCACGGTGCGGACTCATGTGATGACATCCTGAGGATTTTGGTCAGACATCAGTTGGCCCAAACTTGGCAGGGCATATTTTCCACTCTGGCGACACTCTTGGCCAGGTTACTGAAGCCCAGGAGGTCCTGATGCTGCGTCATCGCTAGGCAAAGGTGGTAACCGTGCCACATCACTTTAGCGCTATTCAGTATACATCCCTTATTTAGCACTGAACTGCCTCATGGGCGCCAATAAATCAATAAAAATCTTTTTTTTCTCACCTCTCATGTCGGACAGGCAGGAAGAGGCGTCACTCTGTGTGTTGTTTCAGTACCGTGCTGTTTGTTCCATAGAACAACAGCATGAATGGAGTGAGCCCTTTGTAAGTCGGTGTTGCCTCATGGGGGGCAAATCAAGCTAACTTAGTTTATGTAGATTGAATGAGTAGACGAATATTGGTCATATTCATATTTGTACTTACTCAGTCATCTCAGTCTCGTGTATTCTCGTCCTGTCAACTGCCTTGTGACACCTTTTCACATTATTAGAGCCCTCTAGACGTGGAATAACACCCCTATAGTCACCTTTACACTCCAGTTACCCAACAAAGTGGACATAATAACAGAAAATATTCCACTTCAAGAGGCATAACATGGACTCACGTTAGCATTTTTCACGTACATTTGTATTTCATTCATTCAGCCATTCTCGTGCTTCATTTAGGCCAAGAATATGGAATATGTACATGGATATGCATACTTTTGGACTAAAAAGACACTTTAAACAACCATAGTTTATTACTATGTTTATTACAGTTTATTACTAAACTGCAAAGTGGCAAGTCAAGGTCCAGGTACGGTTTAGTTAGTTAGTCCGGCCTAACAATGGGCACGGGGGGGGGCAAAGGGTGGCAGGCTGTTACTACTTTGGTCATGTTTCCTTCGGGTTCTTCCATCTCCTCCACCAGCCGTCACACTGGTGGCAATAAAGGAATAAACGGGCTCGGACAGATGTTGCGTGTCGTTTTTGGCCAGCAAGGTGATGCATTTTTTGCGCTGGATGTGTTTGGGAGAGAACAGAAGCGCTAGCCACGGCGTTAGCATGGCCGCCGCCGCCGCTGGCCTCCGTCGGCGGTGTAAAGTTGACACTTTCCCGTTGCCACTTTCTCACATTTTCACTCTTTCTGGGAGGGAGCATGTTTGTAGTCCTGTCCTTGATCTTGTCCATCTACCACATGTTTATAGTCCTGTCCTTGATCTTGTCCATCTACCACATGTTTATAGTCCTGTCTTTGCTCTTGTCCATCTACCACATGTTTATAGTCCTGTCTTTGCTCTTGTCCATCTACCGCATGTTTATAGTCCTGTCTTTGCTCTTGTCCATCTACCACATGTTTATAGTCCTGTCTTTGCTCTTGTCCATCTACCACATGTTTATAGTCCTGTCTTCGCTCTTGTCCATCTACCACATGATTGTAGTCACCATGGATGATGTCGTCTTCGCTCTTGTCCATCTACCACATGATTGTAGTCGCTGTGGACGATGTCGTCTTCGCTCTTGTCCATCTACCGCATGATTGTAGTCGCCATGGATGATGTCGTCTTTGCTCTTGTCCATCTACCACATGATTGTAGTCCTGTCTTTGCTCTTGTCCATCTACCACATGTTTATAGTCCTGTCTTTGCTCTTGTCCATCTACCACATGTTTATAGTCCTGTCTTTGCTCTTGTCCATCCACCACATGTTTATAGTCCTGTCTTTGCTCTTGTCCATCTACCACATGTTTATAGTCCTGTCTTTGCTCTTGTCCATCTACCACATGTTTATAGTCCTGTCTTTGCTCTTGTCCATCTACCACATGTTTATAGTCCTGTCTTTGCTCTTGTCCATCTACCACATGTTTGTAGTCCTGTCTTTGCTCTTGTCCATCTACCGCATGTTTATAGTCTTGTCTTTGCTCTTGTCCATCTACCACATGATTGTAGTCGCTGTGGACGATGTCGTCTTCGCTCTTGTCCATCTACCGCATGTTTATAGTCCTGTCTTCGCTCTTGTCCATCTACCACATGTTTGTAGTCGCCGTGGACGATGTCGTCTTCGCTCTTGTCCATCTACCACATGATTGTAGTCGCCGTGGACGATGTCGTCTTCGCTCTTGTCCATCTACCACATGATTGTAGTCGCTGTTGACGATGTCGTCTTTGCTCTTGTCCCTCTACCACATGTCATGGAGTACATTTCTCCCTCAGGAGTCTCCAGGCCAGGCCCGAGTCTTCTCTGGGATCCAGCCCACCGGGGTGCCCCATCTGGGCAACTACCTCGGTGCCCTGGTGAACTGGGTGTCCCTGCAGGACCAGTACCCGTCCGTGCTCTACAGCATCGTGGACCTCCACTCCATCACTCAGCCTCAGGACCCGGAACGGCTCAGGACCAACATCCTGGACATGGTGGCCAGCCTGCTTGCCTGCGGCATCGACCCTGACAAGGCCGTCCTGTTCCAGCAGTCCCAGGTGGGTTTGCACACACCAGACAAAGGTTGGATTCTACCACGTTGTTGGCCATCCCAGCCATTCCTTGGAACGCCTTGTCTGTTCCCCACCAAGCAAGGTCCCGTAAGTGGAGTCTACGTTTGTTTAGGTAGCGTTAGCGTTAGCGTCAGTGCCTGTGGTCCCACCCCGTGTCCACCATGGACTCCTTCAGTGGTCTTTCTTCATCTGGCTGCTGTGTTTACCTGCTGACACCAGAGCTAGCACGCAAGCCTCCAGGCGGCCGTTTGACACGCAAACATCAGCCGCCAAGACGTGCGGCTAGAGCCACATGAAAGAATCCCTGCGGAGCACGGAAAAGAGAGACAGATTCACCGGTTTCAGCACTCGGACTAACTCCAAACATCAGCTGTAAGCGGACGGTGACGACAAAGTGGGCAAATTGGAACACTTTGGGTTCTCCGAGCTATGCTCCGTGTTTACTTTACTTCCTCACAGGACTACCGTGGCTGGGTCCGCTACCGTGGCTGGGTCCGCTACCGTGGCTGGGTCCGCTACCGTGGCTGGGTCCGCTACCGTGGCTGGGTCCGCTACCGTGGCTGGGTCCGCTACCGTGGCTGGGTCCGCTACCGTGGCTGGGTCCGCTACCGTGGCTGGGTCCGCTACCGTGGCTGGGTCCGCTACCGTGCCGTCTCCCACACGTCATAACATGTATGATGGTTTGGGCACGCCTGACACGCCAGCATTCATTCGGTTGGAGACCCTAGGATGTTTGCTCCTACAACTGGAACGCCAAAGAACCGATGGACGGAGCCATGTTCCAGGAGTCATGGAGGTTCATGGGATTAACACAAGATGTTCAACATGCGTCACATCACATTTAGACCACATTGAAGACAACCTGAGGTGGCCCCCTGCCTCCACCCAACGCCCTGAGGAACGTTCACACGCCGGTCCTCCATCGTGGCGTGGGCCTTATGAAACGGCCAAACAGAACGCAGCCAGCACGCTTCCCCAAAATGTGGTTCCCAGCATGAGACGGGGCTCGTCCTTTGGGTGATTGAAGTCCCAGTTATCTGATGTTGACGTCATTCCCACAATGCACTGCAAGCATCGAGTGACAAGAGAGAGGATGTCCGCGGAGCCAGAATCCATAAAGTTTAATTTGCTGTGGGAGGATATTTCCCGACAATGCTCGCACGCACGAACGCACGCCCGTATCACGTTAAACATCTCGAAATGTCTTTTCTTCATTTGTGTTTTTACGAGCAGGGCTCCAGTCAATAAGAAGGAAATATGCTTATTGTTGTGCTTCTAATGACTTGTGAGATGACACATCATTCCTGTGGTTTGTCCACTTCAATAAAAGGAACATCACGTGTCTCATAAAAGCTGCAGGTGTGACCTATTGCACCTGGAAGACGCCACGTTGGGCCGGGCAGTACACTTGGCCGCCACTTGGAGGAGCCAGGGGGTCACCATGGTGGGAGTGGGCTCCAGTTGGCCTGAGTTGGCCCCCTCCACCCTGCCGGCTCGCTGGGTTTAGTGGCTCTACGGGGTTCTCCGCTGAAGGAACCCAAAGAACACGTGGCGCCATCACACGTGTAACCGTGATGTCTCGCCCTGCAGGTGCCCGAGCACGCCGAGCTTGCCTGGATCCTCGGATGCTTGACCAGCATGCCCCGCCTCCGACACCTGCCCCAGTGGAAGGTTGACTGACACACACACACACACACACACACACACACACACACACACACACACACACACACACACACACACACACACACATTGGCTTTAGATGCTTACTTAGCATGTGTGAGACCTACATAACACAAAACTAATCACACAAATAGACCTAGTAAATAAATTAATACATGAATTAATCACACAATGAATAGCCCTAGTGAATGAATTAATTAATCACACAAATAGACCTAATAAATAAATCAATAAATACATGAATTAATCACACAAATAGACCTAGTAAATAAATAAATAAATACATGAATTAATCACACAATGAATAGCCCTAGTGAATGAATTAATTAATCACACAAATAGACCTAATAAATAAATCAATAAATACATGAATTAATCACACAAATAGACCTAGTAAATAAATAAATAAATACATGAATTAATCACACAATGAATAGCCCTAGTGAATGAATGAATTAATCACACAAATAGACCTAGTAAATAAATAAATTAATACATGAATTAATCACACAATGAATAGCCCTAGTGAATGAATGAATTAATCACACAAATAGACCTAGTAAATAAATTAATACATGAATTAATCACACAATGAATTAAAATGGTAACGTAGTATAAATGATGCTAGTAGATTGTAATGTATTATCATATTTTTTTCAGTGTACTTCAGAGTAATACTAAAATGTCATCTGGTCTCAGAGACCCGGTCTGGTCTATCGTCTCGTGTCCCCACACCCCTGAGGTTCTGCTGGACTGAAGTGGTTGCAAATAAAGAGAGCTGACACGTTCTTCCTTGCCGGATACGTTTTCCTCGTCGTCTCAGTCGCCACCGAATCCGAGTCATTCCCATCCTCCATCTTGTTCTTCCAGATGAAGAGCAGGCAGAGGAATGAAGGCAGCGTTGGCCTCTACACGTATCCCGTCCTGCAGGCGGCGGATATTCTTCTCTACAGGTGAGAAGCCTTGATGCTACACGTTAGCATCAACACCCCCCCCCCACCCCCGCCCGCCAACGTTTGATCCTGGAAAATATCCCACATGAGACTCATGTCGTCTTCTCCGCTGGATCCTCTCATCAGGGCCACGCACGTCCCCGTCGGTGAGGACCAGATCCAGCATCTGGAGCTGGCCCAGGACCTGGCTCGCATCTTCAACAACCGCTACGGGGCACTCTTCCCCGAGCCCCGCGCCTTGCTCGGTGAGGACACACACACGCACACACACACACACACACACACACACACACACTAATGTGCCATTTGCAGGGAAAACAAAGCAAAGTTTAAAACCCTAATACTGTATATACAGTATATACTGTGTACTGTGTGTACTGTATATACTGTGTACTGTATATATACAGTATATACTGTGTACTGTATATATACTGAATATACTGTGCATACATGTATTTCTTCGTCCCTTTTCAGCCACATCCAAAGTCCAGTGTAAGAGTAAATAGTACCTATGTAGTACTTGCGTGTACTTGTGCTGTTGGGTACTGAGTACACTATTTGGACGTGAATCATGAGGGCGTTTTTATGATGGTTGATGGTTGATGGTGCTGATTGACCCCCGACCTCCTCCAACGTCTAATTGGCCGTGTCTATTTTGAAAGGCCTCCTAAAAAACCTCCCATCAACCACACATGCTCACTGGGAATGGGAACACACTGGGAACACACACTGGGAACACACACGGAACACACACGGAACACACGCGGACGCCAGAGCGAGCGCTGGCGTGTTTTTGCTGACGCTCGGCGTCGTAAAAGCTCAAGATGGCGTCAGCGGTGCGTGCGCTCTTGATTAAAGAAGCCCTCGCTAGCCGCGCTCCGAGCCGATAGGGTGATAATTGACTGGCGGGCGGGGCCGTGGCCTTCATGTGACTTCCTGTCTGATTGATTGGCCTCGCGGGATGGCTTCTTCTCATCTGAGGTCACCGGTCGCCCTTCTTCTCTCTTCCTTTTGGAGGCAAATCAAAGCCTCCTGTGATATTTAAAGGAGATGGGATCTCACAAGATGGCGGCCGGCGGGAGGCTCGGCGTCACTTGGGCATTCTGGGGACATTTTTACCCATGAGCACACGTGTACACACACATGCACACGCACACACATGCAAAACGTCAAAGTTATGCTTGAAGTGTATCTTTTATTTTCCCTCTTGTAGTTGGGAACTGATATTTTCCTGAAACTTACTTATGTTCTACTGCTGATGACTAAAGATCATAAAAAGGTAGAAAGAAGCTTTTTTGAGTCCAGTCCATCTTTTGGTAGGTAGGTCCCATGTGTACGTACCGGACCCTGGTCCTTGAAGGCCTTGAAAGATCTCCATCTGGTCCACATTCATTCAGTTTTTACAATACAATACAAAAGCACGGTTTGGACACCCCTTATTTTCGGAGGTTCTTCCAGTGCCGCCATCATCATCATCATCATCATCAGACTCCTTCCCGTTCCCTATGCAGGCACCACACAAAAGGTCAAATCCCTCCGCGACCCCTCGGTGAAAATGTCCAAATCCGACCCCCAGGCCATGGCCGCCATCGGCATCACCGACTCCCCCGACGACATCGCCCTGAAGATCCGCCGCGCCGTCACCGACTTCACCTCCGAGGTGACCTACGACCCCGTGGCTCGGCCCGGCGTGTCCAACCTGGTGACCATCCACGCCGCCGCCGCCGGCATCGGCGTGGATGAGGCGGTGACGCGGGCCGCGGGCGCCGACACGGCCGCCTACAAGGCCATGGTGGCCGAGGCCGTCATCCAGCGGCTGGCGCCCATACGGGAGGAGGTGCTCAGGCTCAGGGAGGAGCGTCCTCACCTGGAGGCCGTGCTGGACGCCGGACGGCGCCGGGCTCGCCGGCTGGCCACGCCCACTCTGCAGGAGGTCCGACGGAGGCTCGGCTTCTCTTGACAAGACCACAACGTTCTTCCGATCCGAACTCTCATCCTGTCTCCGCTCTTACAGGAAGGACTTTTATACTTTGGAATTATATTGAAGGACGGATCATGGCCGCATTCCCACTTTTATTAAAACCTGTCAATCAGGAATTGCTTTCAACTTTGGTCTACTTTTCCTCATATTTACCATATTTACTTCACAGAAACAATACCAGCGTATTTACTGGACAACTCACTGGTAGTACACAACTCCAGTACTAATGTAGTAGTTGGCCGAGTATTAGGGACACATTGGGGACGTACAGTTACCACTTTATTGGTTTCTCAATCAATTTACCACTTCACTCTCAAAAGTTCTGATTTTTTTTTTTTTGGGGGGGGGGGTTGTACTATTAGGAGAATACATTGATGGATAGTAAATTTAAAGTCACAAGGTCAAAGGTAGTAGTTTTCGTAGTAGTCCCAAACAATGCCTGCTACGATGGAGTACTAAAATAATCGGAGCCTTCTAGCATGAAGTTGGAAATTTACAATAAAGTCGCAATAACGTTCTCATGATAGCGCCACTTTATTCTCAAACTTTTTTTCTCATAAATTTACGATTTTGTTCTCAAAATCTCAGATTAATTTAGGTTTGTAATTTTGGGAGAAAGAAGTACATTTATGAGGAAAATAGTATGAAATAGTAAGAAATAATAGTCCCAATAATAACTTTGTCCAAGGGCAAAGGAAACATAAATCCTCAAAATTTGGCAGATCTTTTGAATAAAGTCGCAAATTTATGGCAAAGTTCTTGTAATATTACAACTTTTTTCTCATTCTTGTAATATTACAACAAAAACATCAATTTTTGGGAATAAAGTTGAATTTGATGAGAATAAATGACTTTTAAAAAGTGGTAATAATTCCCGCCCTTCTCATAGCTGTCTCAGGCCATGCCCGTTAGGACGGAATACTACAATAACCATAAATTCAAAACAATCAACAATTCTTGTCACATTCTGATTTTTCTCATAAATGTTCGACTTGGTCCCAATCTGTGATGAATATTTTTCCCAATATGGATTAGCGTATAGAAGATGGACGGGTGGGCGGCCCTGCACTCCTGGTAATTCCTAGGATTATTCCTGGAAGAGAATCCAGATTGTTCCGTAGCGACTAAAGCAAACTTGCGTTACATAACTCATTTCAGATGCTTTATGACCTCATTTCATATAAAACCTTATGATCAGCCTCCTCCAATATGGTGGCGTCGTACTCGCCCCTAAATGGTATCTGCCTGGGGGGGGCGTCCACTGTCGGTATAAACACCCCCACTCCGCCACAAAAAGCAGGTTTCCCTCTAAATGAAGAATGTGCTTTTATTATTATTGTTATTATTATTATTGTTATTATTATTATTATTATTGTTATTATTATTATAATTAGCTGCATATTCCCCTCCCACACGTGGAGCCTTCCTTTCCTAAACTAAACTAAAAAGGCTAAAAAGGGCTTGGATGGATTTAAAGACCAAACTTTGCTTTTTTTTTTCTTCATCTTTTTTGGTTTCTTTGACTTCATTTCTAGAATGTGCCCCCCCCAATCCCCGGGCCGTAGTTTGGACACCCCTGCCCTGCATGCTTTTATTTGCTGTGGGCAACACTTTAGTTGAGTTGCTGTTCCCACGGCTGCTTTAGGGAAGAACATCCCTGGTATGGTGGAGCACGGCTAAACAGTTCCCTTTATGCCAGCAGTTATTATTCCATATGTTGGTGATTATTAGAATATTATAATAATAGTACTCCTTATATACATATAAGGCTGGCCTCCTCTTGGACCTCATTGTCATTCCCTTATCCTTCATTTGCCACTAGGAACAGTTTGGGACATTTGGCCATTCAGGAAATGGAACATGATGAAAATACATTCAACCATTCATAATAATAATAATAATAATAATAATCATTATTATTATTATTATTATTGTGCATGAAAATGATTTGTATCTTTAAATACGTATTTGCATATGATTTGTAGGTCGTCGAGAGGGAAACATTTCCTTCGTGTCTGCGCGTGGGTGCGTGCGCGTGGCGAGCGTCTGTCAGCTGGGACGTTTGACGGCTCCCATTCCCATGGCTCCCATTCCCATGGCTCCCATTCCCATGCTTTATTTGCCAGGGGTCACTCGGGGTCAAAGGCCGCCGCGCTAATTGAATAGGAACGGCAAGGTGTCCGCGCACGCGCACCGGAGGAGCCCACGGCGTTCGATTTCTTAAGGCACGTGCACGAAAAAAAAAACATTTCCAACCGGAAGGAAACTAAAGTCACGATGGCGGTCCGGTTATTAAAAGTTAGAGTAAAACCATGGAATATTTATATTCCATGTTTGTTCTCCGGTTATTAAAAATCAAAGTAAAACCATGGAATATTTATATTCCATGTTTGTTCTCCGGTTATTAAAAATCAAAGTAAAACCATTTAATATTTATATTTCATCTTTGTTCTCCGGTTATTAAAAATCAAACTAAAAACGGTGGAATAGTTATAATTCATGTTCTCCTGTCTTGACGATAAGGGATCTCATCGTCTTGTAAATGTTGTATTAATGTATACAATTCAAATGTCATATAAATGTCATATAAATGATATATAAATGTCATATAAATATTATAATATAATATGTTTATGTTTATAATATGTTTATTTTTTCCCTGCTGGTAAGCAACAATAATGTGACATTTAGTCTTGTTATATAAGCCAGGGAAGTTTATTACTGATGATTGGAATTACATCCATACAAGCATACAGCCATAATAATAATAATCATAATCATAATAATAATCTTTTGTAGCCCCGATACTACACCACATGAAATGTTTGGATGGATTTTTGTTATTGTTATTGTTATCGTCTTAGCGAGGACAATACAGGACAATAATCCATAAAGGAGTATAAAGTATATTTCTTATGTATTTCTTCTATTTCTTGTATTTGGAAGCAGTTAATACACGATTTCAACGGAAGGATTGTTGACATGTTTTTCTTTCATAACGAACATAACATTGACAACATTGTCACATTATTGGATGAGCTATATTGATAATCATAATACTTCATGTTTGTTCAAATGTAGTATTAAAATATGCTTTGTAAATAATATCTAGTACAGCCTACTTCGGCTATTAAAGGTTTTGTTTACTTGATAATCGATAGTTGGATTGTTTAGTGGATAATATCACTGAAATATATATATTGAAAATGTGCTTTGAATAAATAATAATAATAATAATAATAATAGATGCTATATATTTCATGCCAGATGTGTTGTTTTCACAGGCCGTGTCGGAGTGTTAAAGTGTCTTATGCGCCTCATTGAGCCCCCCCCCCCCCCCCCACCTGTCCAGGTCCGCGTGCACGTGCGTGACACCCCCACGTGTCCTGCTCTCGTGTCCAGGAAGAAGCTGACGAGAGCAGGCCGGAAGTCAGGACGAGCAGGTATGATTTTGTGATTATGAATACGATGATGATGATGATGATGATGATTATGATGATGATGATGATGATGATGATGATGATGACATGATTCATACTCGGCTCTTGGCATCTCGGCCTGCCCGAGGCGATGATCTCATTGGTCGGCAGACTTTTGGCTCTCCGTCTCCTCGCTCTCCCATTGGTCCAAACAGCGAGCCTCGCTTCCGGTCCTCGCTCCCGATTGGTGGAAAGCTGCGGCCTCGCCCCCTCCCGTAAAAACGAAAAAAAGAAGTAGTCCAGGTCCAGAAGCGAGTATCAATCAGAGGAGTCACAGTCGAGGACGATGGCCGCCCGTGGAAGTCCCACGCAGCGCTTCTAGCGGGATTACTTCTCTCCCCCCCCCCCCAACTCCCTCCCCACGACTTTTTATCCAGCTTTGAACAACTTCCCACTCGACCTCTCGCCCCCCCCCCGATCCCTGGCGCGGACGGACCGAGTGGGTTTCCCTGCTCAGAACCGCTCGGGGTGGATCGGGAGACATGAGTGAGAGGAGGCGATCTGCCGCCGCGCTGAGCTCCAGAGCCCACGCCTTCTCCGTGGAAGCCCTCATCGGCTCCGGCAAGAAGAGGAAGCTGCGCGCCTGGGACGACAAGGACATCCGCTTGGCCATGGACGGACTGGCGGGGGACGCCGAGGACCCGGCCCGCTGCCTGGACATGGACCCGGGTCAGTACGCGCGCGCTCTCGCCACCTAGACCGCCGCTCCGTGCGTAGTCTAGACCCGCTCGTGGACCCTTAAGCGTAGTCTAGACCCGCTCGTGGACCCTTAAGCGTAGTCTAGACCCGCTCGTGGACCCTTAAGCGTAGTCTAGACCCGCTCGTGGACCTTTAAGCGTAGTCTAGACCCGCTCGTGGACCTAAGACGGCCAACTTTGGGGATTTCTCTGAAGTCGTGGGATCCTCATTTCCACGCCAGCCACGGAGAACTAGACTTTATAGCGTCATAAGGCGTCCATGTGGTATATTATCATATATTATTCCATATTATGATATATGATCATATATTACATTGAAATAGACTTAAATAATCCCTTTTACCTGGCGTGCAACAGTGAGTGAATATTTCATATTTTATATACGTAGCTATATTCTATAATGTCATTTCCAGATCGCCTATAGTGCGTGTAAAAGCGGCAGTGGTAATAAAGTATAGTACTAGAGAGTACAAGCAGTACTGCAGTAGAAACAGTAGTACCAGATATATTTATATACCGCTGCTCGGCGGGCTGCTGAGCGGCGGCCTGCCCGGCAAGAGAGCCTCATCGCCGGGCCTCTCTGCGGCCTCGCTCGGCCTCTTTGTGCGCACCTCAGAACCGTCTGGGTCTGGGTCTGGGCTCTGGGTCCGTGCGGGGTTGGCTCAAGCAGGCGGGTCCTCTAGTGGGACCACGTCTTCGGGTTTTTGAAAGAAGTATTTAGGTTTCGGGATCCATTTTGTAAACACCACATTTAGCTGCAAAAACGCTTTTTACTTAGTCGGAAAAACACCCCGAGAACGCCTCATTTTGCCACTAAAACGCTAGAATGCTTTATCTGCAAAATACTACCATATTTGTGTACTCGTTTTCAGTGCACACCAGGAAACTACAAGGTATTTTCCACAGAAAACATTCGATTCCTTTGCAAAACGCCATACTTTTGCTAAGGAATTATGTACACGATGTACAAAAACTACAAAAACGATACGGCCTATATAAACGCAACCTGAAGCATTACCTTTAGACGTCTACTTTCCACTAAAATTATGAATTTTCAACTGCAAAAACACCCCCCCCCCCCAACGTATTCTATACAATTGCAGCGCTGCATTTTCCCACAAAAGACAATTCAAAGGAAACAATATTTAGCTATAGTACACCACGGAAGTACTGGATTTTACCATGGAATAAAGTACATTTACTGTACAGCAGATAACATTCATCAGCAAAAAGCCAAATACTTTATTAGTCCATGATTTAAAAAAATGCCATATTTCATAACCACATCAGGGATTAAAAAAGCCAGGACTGGTTATTTAAACCTGTTTTAGATTGTCCTAGAACTGGATAGGACAGTAGAACATTGTAGGACAACATATAACATGATAAGACGTTATACAACATTATAGGACATTATATAACATTATAGGACAATATATAACATTATAGGACATTATATAACATTATAGGACATTATATAACATTATAGGACATTATATAACATTACAGGACAATATACAACATTCTAGGACATTATATAACATTCTAGGACAACATATAACATTCTAGGGCAGTATATAACATAAGACATTATATAACATTATAGGACATTATATAACATTATAAGACATTATATAACATTCTAGGACAACATATAACATTCTAGGGCAGTATATAACATTATAAGACATTATATAACATTATAAGACATTATATAACATTATAAGACATTATATAACATTATAAGACATTATATAACATTCTAGGACAACATGGTCCTAAGGTCACCCATCCTAAGAACACGTGACCTCTCACCTGGTCGCCCACACGCGTGTACACGTACACGTGCAACCATGTCGCCGGGACACGAGACGTTTCCCGTCCCAGGCCGCTGCCGCCCACCCGCCGAACCGATGAGGTCGACGGCGTGAGGGTGAAGAGGCTGGAGGTTTATGAAGTTGTCCTTTAAGAATCATCTAGTATTATCTCAATATAATACTAAGACTAATATTAGTATATTATTAATACTAATAATGTCATCTTTTGCCATAAAATGAAATATGAAATGTTGTGTTTTCCAAAGAGATTTTACTGCTAAACTTGTTGTGCCATAAACGCAACATGGCAGCACAACAATGTCAGCTTTCCAAAGAGGAATAATAATAATCTATTATTATTATTATTATTAAATGCTATATGACGCCACCCAACAATGATCTACGTTCCATAGGAAATACTACCTTAACTACCTTTTGCCCCAAATAATATTTTCTCCCACAAAAAAATGCAATACTACACCAAAAAAGATGTGTACTTTTCCATCGAGAATATAGGATACTTGACTTGATTTTATGATTTTATGATTTTATGATTTTATGATTTTATGATTTTATGATTTTATGATTTTATGATTTTATGATTTTATGGCGATGTTGGATGTTGGGTGTTGGGTGTTGGGTGTTGGATGTCGGCTCACCACAGGACGGCACCAGGCCTACATTTTACATTTTACATTATTAGATTATTTTAGATTTTGCACATGAAATCCAATTCTTATTCATTGCTAGGCTGGTAAATAATAAACCATAGATGGTAGATGAGAAATGGTAAATGATAAATAAAAAATGCTAAATGATAAATGATAGATGGTAGATGAGAAATGGTAAATGATAAATACAAAATGGTGAATGATAAAAATAAATGGTAAATAATAAATGGTAAATAATAAATGGTAGATGATAAATGATAGATGGTAGATGATAAATGGTAAATGATAAACAATAAATGGTAAATGATAAAAAATAAATGGTAAATGATAAATAAAAAATGGTAAATAATAAATGATGAATACAAAATGGTAGATAATAAAAATAAATGGTAAATAATAAATGGTAGATGATAAATGATAGATGGTAGATGATAAATGGTAAATGATAAACAATAAATGGTAAATGACAAATAATAAATGATAAATTCTGATCATCATGCTCATCATCATCATCATCATCATCATGCAAAGGTGTTCATCCATACCATTTGTATTATTTTGTATGATTTATCATCCTTTGGAATCCCATCTCGGCCTTATCATCGTTAGCCTTCATTAAAACAGCTGAAGTGTGTGTGTGTGTGTGTGGTGTGTGTATACGTGTGTGTGTGTGTGCGTGTGTGTGTGTGTGTGTGTGTGTAAAGCTGAAATAAAGGGCACCTCTTCATCCTGAAGGCTGTTGTTAATCTTTTCATCACCTTCAGTATGAAACTACAGGAGTGGATGGACTGGTCACAGTGGGTCACTTAGGTGTGTGTGTGTGTGTGTGCACTGTCAAGCTTCTGTTTGGCCTTGGTTTTTCCTCCTGGAAGTATTTCCTGTCAGATTGTGGACTAGGTCTGCCTCCATCGCTCAGCTGCCCCAAACAGGAAGGAGCGCTGTGGCTATCCGACGACACGTTAGTCCTCACGGGGGTCGGCCGTTTGTTGGCGGGTCGTACGCCAACGCCTCACTACGCCCATCGGCACCAGCGCACAACTCCCTCTCTGAAAATGCAACACATGCACACAACATACGGCCAACAATGTTTTGACACACAAATGCAACATTCCAAAACAACAATGCATATTTTCTTTTTCTTTGGCATTGATTTACACATCCTGGAATTCCCTAGAAATCCCTAAAAGCTAACGTTTACCACGACAGCAGTTTATCTTCTGAACAAGCTGCTTTTGGCACCAAGATGCACTTTTACACCCCAAAAGGAGACCATCCTATTAGCTTTTACTAAATGCTAAATTGGGCCACATTACGCAACAAAAATGTGATATTTCTCAAAGACAATATCATATTTAGCCATGAAATACTATGTTGGCCACAAAATCTGAGATATTCTGAAGAGAATACCACAAAATGCCAAATTGTCCCACACAAGGCAACATTCCACCAAAATTGATAACCTTTCCATTTTTTCACCAAACGACTAAAAAAGGCTAAAAGGCTGTCGTCCCACAAAAGGCAACATTCCCCCAAAATGCTATCCTTTCCTAGCGGAATGTCCTTCTTTCACCAAACGTCTAAAAGGCTGTCGTCCCACAAAAGGCAACATTCCAGGCCATCAAATGTTGGGAATTCCAAAGACAATAGCATCCTTCGCTACGCTAATGTTGGATAAATACCAAAATAGGAGAATATTATATTGCAATATTATACAATATTGCGTCATCATGTTGGAGTGCTGAGTTTCATACAATCCATAACACAAATCATCTTTTTCATGAATATGTCATTTTTATATTCATCTTTCCCGCCTTTTGGCCAGAACGCCACATTTGTGTACTTTGTGTACTTTGTGTGCTTTGTGTACTTTGTGTACTTTGTACACTCCCAGTAAGACCAGTAGCGGTAGCCGTCCTAACTGGCCAAAAACAGGACAAGTTTAATCTCAGATTAATATCAGATAGCGAGGAATACATCTTGATCTTTTTATCTACTTTTTATGTACTTTTTATGTACTTTTATGTACTTTTTATGTGCTTACAACCACAAAATGTCAACAATTTGAATGAGTTGAATATGAATTATGAATAACATCATTAGAAATGATCTCATTACCAATAATAGCCATTGTCATAGCACATTATGCTATATTAGTATAGTATGCTATATTAGTATAGTATGCTATATTAGTATAGTGTGGTATATTAGTATAGTATGGTATATTAGTATAGTATGGTATATTAGTGTAGTATGGTATATTAGCGTAGTATGGTATATTAGTATAGTATGGTATATTAGTGTAGTATGGTATATTGGTGTAGTATGGTATATTGGTGTAGTATGGTATATTGGTGTAGTATGGTATATTGGTATAGTATGGTATATTAGTATAGTATGGTATATTAGTGTATTATGGTATATTGTAATATCGTCACAATTTGATGCGTGTAAAAAGACAGGAAGTCATGAAAGTGTAAAAAGAAGTCAAGTTAATAAGTGAAGTTTTTGAGGGTGACCTTGGAAGACTTGCGTTGTCCTCCAAGGTAGGGAGAAGTCTTCATCATTGTCGATGTCATCATCCTCACCGGTAGCGCCATGTCGTATCCTCATCCTCATCCCGCCTTCACCCCCCCCCCCCCCCAGACTCGGAGGCGAGTCCCGGCTCGGACGGAGAGGATCTGGCGGAGAGGACGTCGTGTTCCTTCGGCTCCCCCGCTGAGCTTCCGGCGGGGCCGTGCGAGCCTCCGGCGGCCTCGTCCATGGAGGAGATCCACGTGGAGCTGCAGTGTGCCGACCTGTGGAAACGCTTCCATGACATCGGAACCGAGATGATCATCACCAAGGCTGGAAGGTGAAGTCAAGTGAAGTCACGACTACTGAAAGAAATAAAACAATGAAAGATAAAGAACGTGTATCACATATATTTGTATTTCACTTCTCATATTAGATGGAAAACTAGATTGTTTTAGTAGCATCAAGTGTAAGTATTATTCTTTTTTTATTATAATATTCTGAGAAACAAACAAAACTAAACAAAGTTTCCATTTTTGGAAATTTGGGCTTATATTCATAATATGATGGGGAATAAAAATATTATAAAATATTAATGAAATAATGTAATATTATCAAGGGAATAAAGTCCTAATATTAATGGAATCAATTCCTAATATGATGAGAGTAAAGTCATATCATGATGGCAATGAGTTTATGTATATGTAAAATAATATCTCCCCCCCCCCCACCAGGAGGATGTTCCCCGCCATGCGTGTCAAGATCGCCGGCCTGGACCCCCACCAGCAGTACTACATCGCCATGGACATCGTCCCCGTGGACAACAAGCGATACAGGTGAGACGCTAGGTGTCGTGAGGTCCATCCCTCCATTTTCTATGCTGCCTATCCTCACCAGGGCGGGGCTATGCTGGAGCCTACCCCAGCTGGCCAGGTCGGCCTTTAGAAAAGGTGAGTCCCGGATTGCGAGGCTTAGAGACCCGCCACTCTGATTGGTCTGTGAAGTCCAGCGACTAAGGTGGCCACGCCCAACCCTCCTGCTACATCTTCTTACTCTGTGGCAGACAGCGTGCGTCGTCCCGTGTGTATGGTCCAGACTGAGGACATGACAGCGCAGAGAATTGGAAGTAAAAAAAAAGATGGCCGTCAGTACGCCATCCTGAGCACTAGCGCTGCGTCACCGCGTGCAGGCCACGCCCACCTGCCTTCAGGTTGAACCTCAAAGACGGAGAAGGACGCCTTGTTTTTGTCGTGGTCACGCCACCGCGTTGCCGCTGTTGACTAGCAGACGCCGCCCGTTGACGTGGCACGGGCGGACTCGGCGTGGGAACGTGGGATGAGTCAGCATCCTTCCTCGTTAGCCACTGCCGTTTGTCTTGCCGTTGGACGCTAACGATTAAAAGCGTTGACAGTGGCAAACTATTCGAGGAGTCGTCGACACGCCTCAACGCCGTCATTTGTCGATAATTTATAGCTGGGCTTGGATGGCGACACGTTCCCAGGGTGGCCGGACGCGTTTGGGATGGGATTTTCTTTTTCCCACACGAGGGAACGCCGGGACGTCGGCTAACAAAGGAGATTTATGGAGCGCTTTCCGACGCCGGCGCTCCGAATAAAGGCGGAGCTTTAGGTCGCCCTCTGGTGGTTGTGGCGGTCCGAGCCATAGGACCGCCACAAGGCTCGTTCACGTACTAATTAGCAATAAAGTTGGAGTGAAGGCCACGCCCAAGGCACACTCTTGGAATCATTTCATAAAATCATAACCAATCGTTCTTTCGGCAAAAGTATTTGAATGTCATATTTTCTCATTACTAGACATATGTACAGTATACAGTATATAGTATACAGTATATGATCATATCATAAATCATAAATGTCATAAATGACAAATAGAATCAATACAAATGAGATATAACTGTGTGAAATGACCAAAAATTCATTTGATTGATCTTTTCTCTTTTGATATGATGTGATTTGAATATGTCTATTTCATATTACAGAGTAATATACAGAGTACATTTAGGAGAACAAAGTCAGACATTTATGAGGAAAAAAAGGTACAATTACAATCATAAAGTCATACATTTACAAGAATAATCATAAATTCCCCCCACCCCCAAAAGTTGTAAGTTCATGAGAAAAAAAGTCATAAATTTAGGAAAATAAAGCAATACATTTCTGATAATAAATTTGTGTGTCATACGTGTCAGAGGGAAAATAATATTTTAGTAAATTACTTAACATTTAATCATTTCCGACTCTAGTGTCATAAATAATTATGATTTTATTCTGAAAATCTCTATTATTTTAACGGTGGGTGGTAACAGGCATTGCCTGAGAAAGCTATGGGGGGGTGGGGGGGGGGGGCTTTGGCCTTGTTCAAAGGTAATAATGTACTTCTTTTATTTTTACCTATTTATTTATTATCATTACTTTTTTTTAGGACTTCATTCTTGTTCATTTTTAACTTTGTGTAAATTTACAACTTTAGTCTGGAAATCTCAGATTAGGAAGTTTTTCAATGTGGTCCATACATTTTATTTTGAGCACCCCCCCACAACTCATGAAGGATTTCACCAGAAAATGCCATCAAATTGGAAAATAATTTCTTTGAGGCTGCACGTGGATATATACGGATATACGGATACACGGATATATGGCTATATGGATATACGGATGTACAGATATACGGATGTACGGACATACGGATCTACGGCTGGCGTGTTTAATCCTCTTGACCACAGCAACCTGGTCTTCCAGTCCCGTCGGTCGGCGCCGGCTTTAACCGCCAACACGTGTTGGCCAGAGAAAGACGCCTTTTTGTTCTGGTACCAATCACGTTTAGAACTTTTCCTTCACACTTTGTCTCGCTCCAAACAGGAAATGACACTTGTGCGCGTGTGTGCGTGTGCGTGTGCATAAAGGTCACATGTCGCGGTTAAAGCAGTTGTGTGCAAAGTTCCCCGCCGGGACCCGTCAATGTTGTCCTTCTAATGTGGACTTTAGTCCCATCATATGAAATATTTCTATATTTCTAAAAGTATTCCTTCGTTAGCTAATTTCCCCAAATTCCACCTTTTATTTTGTTTTGTTTCTCATTTTGTTATGACTGTAAAATATACAATCTGACTTTATTCCACTCAATTGACACAAGTTCATTGCTAGCTTAACGCTGGGCTCCTTCTCAGTGATTAGCGCTTATTTTGGCTTATTTTTGTCTTATTTTGTCTTATTTTGTCTTATTTTGGCGTATTTTAGCGTATTTTGTCTTATTTTGTCTTATTTTGACTTATTTTGACTTATTTTGACTTATTTTTGTCTTATTTTGTCTTATTTTGGCGTATTTTGACTTATTTTTGTCTTATTTTTGTGTTAATTTGTCTTATTTTGACTTATTTTTGTCTTATTTTGTCTTATTTTGACTTATTTTTGTCTTATTTTGGCGTATTTTGTCTTATTTTGTCTTATTTTGACTTATTTTTGTCTTATTTTGTCTTATTTTGTCTTATTTTGACTTATTTTTGTCTTATTTTGACTAATTTTGTCTTATTTTGTCTTATTTTGTCTTATTTTTGTCTTATTTTGTCTTATTTTGTCTTATTTTGGCTTATTTCAACCAAGCCACGAAAGAAGGCCCGTTTGACGGTTGTGACACTGACGCGCCTCTCCGGTTGGCGTTGCAGGTACGTGTACCACAGCTCCAAGTGGATGGTGGCGGGGAACGCCGACTCGCCCGTGCCGCCTCGCGTCTACATCCACCCGGACTCTCTGGCGTCGGGGGACACGTGGATGAGGCAGGTGGTCAGCTTCGACAAGCTCAAGCTCACCAACAACGAGCTGGACGACCAAGGACACGTAAGGAATATTATTGCTAGCTAACCAGCGAGCTAACCAGCTAGCTAACCATTTTATATCCTACAGTTCAGCTGGAAGCAAATGTCCCATATTCAGTGGCGGGGGCCCTAAAACTCAACCTTGTGGGATGCCACTTATTTTGCATTGTAGTATGAATATCTAATGTTGCATACTAATATCTGCCTAATTTGGTTGCTAATGGAGACGCTAGTGTGAACATAAAGCTCAAAGCTAGCGAGCTAGCTCAGCAATCTTTAAGTTTTTTGTTTGTAAATAAAACATGAATTTTGCTGAGAATTGGGAGTCGGAAAAGAAAGCGAGCCGTGTGTTTCCCAGCGTTAATGTGGAATGGACTACAGCTAGCATCCTCCTGTCTTACGTTAGCATGCTTGCTAACGTAATCGCTCTGGCGATTCTAGCTGTGGCGTTTCATTTTGAATGGGATTTTTCCTCATTTTTTATGACAATGTTGGCGTTGGCGCTCGGCTAGCAACGTGTGTGCTGCTGTTAGCATCCTCCATTCTCCTCGTCTGCTGTTTTTGGCTTTGCCGGCAGCGACTCCGCCCCCCCCCCTTTTAGTCCCAACTTGACCAAGAAAGGAGCTATTTATAAACACACTTTTATAGCCTTTTTCATTTGACTTTGAGCTAATTCCGCTAGCATAACAAGGGTCTATTCAAAGAGAGAGGAGAAACGCAGATGCTAACCACCTCAGCTTTTTCCCCAATGAGAGCGACCGGCAACCACAGGGGTTCGCTAACGAGCAGGACCCGGCCTCTCATTGGCTGGGGTTCCCACTGGAATGCTTTCCTTGAAGCGCAGCCTCGTTGAAGCGCAGCCTCGTTGAAGCGCGGCGCTGTCCAGGAAGTGACTTTTGTAAATAGTGGATTTGACAGAGATGCTCCTTGGTTCCTTTTTTCCTTTTTTCCTTCTTTCGTTTTTTCTTTTTCATTTCTTTCCCTTTTTGGTCCTTATTTCATTTTCTGTTCTTTTTGCTTTTCTTTAATTTTTTTCATTTTTTTCTTCAGTTTTTCGTTTTTTCTTTGTCATTTTTAATGTCTTAGTTTTTTATTTATTTCATTTATCTGCATTTTTTTCTTTCCTTTTTTCTATTTTTTATGTTATTTTCTTTTTGGGGAACTTTGATTTTCATTTTTTCCTTTTTCTGCTTTTTTGTTTTTGTATTTTCTTTCATGTACTTTTCTTTCTTCATGTTGTTTTATTGTCTATTGTTCTTTTCATGTTCTTTCCTCTTGTCTTCGGGACCTTCGGGACCTTTGGGACCTTTGGAATGTTTGGGACCTTTGGGACCTTTGGAATGTTTGGGACCTTTGGAATGTTTGGGACCTTTGGGACTTTCGGTACCGGTGGCTAGGTCTAGGTGGCTAGGTCTAGTTGGCTAGATTAGCGCGTATTGATATGTCATGTCATGTTCATGTTTACTATCAAGTATAGAGGTAGCCATACAAGTACCTCCAAATACGTTCCCAGAGCGAGCGCTCCCTGAGATGGTGTTCTACCAGCTCGATCTTCATGCCGTTCTTTGGTGTTTTTGTCCCGGCAGATCATCCTCCACTCCATGCACAAGTACCAGCCCCGAGTCCACGTCATCAGGAAGGACTTCAGCAGCGAGCTGTCGCCCAACAAGCCGGTGCCCAGCGGCGAGGGGGTCAAGACCTTCAGTTTCCCCGAGACCGTCTTCACCACCGTCACCGCCTACCAGAACCAGCAGGTTAGCCGGCCCGTTCTAGCTCAGACCGGACCGGAGCGGGTCCCGGTCCCGGTCCCAGCCTGTCGCTCATGTTTGGGTTCTTGCTTTACAGATCACCAGACTAAAGATCGACCGGAACCCCTTTGCCAAAGGTTTTCGGGACTCTGGCAGAAACAGGTACGTCATATCAGCGCTGAAAGTACCTGACCACGGTATTCTTCATGTCGTGTACACACAGAGTACACGACTTGGCAATAAAAAGCTGGGAATAAACATCATGACCAAAAGTATCAGGATATTTCATAGTTTGCCTAATTTAGCCAATAAAACTTTCCAAACGTATTTTTAAAATGTTTTTTACGTTTACGCACAATTCCATTGGTCCGCTCCTAAAGTCAAACATCGGTTTTTGTATGATTGGCTTTTTGGCTAAAAGTTCTTCCCACTTCGGTTTTCGTACCACCAAAACATGGCGACCAAAAGTTTCCCGATATTGTTGTCGTCCAAACGGTTTTCCTGGCCAAGGTTTTGGTGAACGTCCTCCATGTTTGCGTAGCCAAACTTTGGGGCGAACCACGGAAATACGCCGCTACGTTTATTTTGAGCGTTGTTCCACCGCTTCCCTCGTCTCTCCTCGCCCGTCCTCGTTTCTTCTCTCAGCACTTTGAATGCAGTGAAGGATGGAGGTGCCAGTGGGGGGGCGTGCGCTTCAAAGAGCCCCCCCCATCTGCTCCCAATTATTATTCTCTTCTCCAGACATCATTTTTGATTTTTTCAAACAATAGACTTTTTTGTGCGTGATTGATGGACGTCGATTGAGCGGACGTCGGGAAGACCAGAGAAGATAACACGATGGGAGATGACGTTGCTACTTTCATCTCAGCCTTTTGGCTTTGATGCTCGGACTTGGCACCGCCGACGGAACGTTGGAGATGCCCACCATAGATACTATGACCGACTAGTCCACATTGAAAAAAAATGGAATCTAAGATTTTGAGAAGAAAGGAAAAAAAAAGGTACTTATGATGAAGTTGTTAGCATAAAATGCCCCCACGTCATGAAAAAAGTTGGCATGCTAAATCCTCACAAGCCCACCAAAAGTCAACGCAGTCGGATTCAAACTGGGACTCAAAAATGTCTTGTCTTTCACGCGTTTACCGCTAACGTATTCCGTTAGCTACCAAAATTCCAGGTTCAAGTCACTTGAAACGGACGTCCAAGGTGGACCCCGCACACCGTAAGTCCTCGGACCAGGCTAGTTGAGCTGTAGGAGATTTAGGTGGCGTTAGCATCTGCTGGAGCGACGTTGTTAGCTTTGGGTCCCGCTAGCAGCATGAATGAGCACAGTGATGCCAATTAGCCGTCCGCCCTAACGAGCGGCCGCGGGCGGGGGGAAGTGGCGGCCCTAAAACAACACCCGTGCTGGAGTGACGGGAGACGAGGTCCCCGAAGGTGGCGGCTGACGCGCGGAGGGGGGGGAAGTAAATCAAGCGACTAGCTAGCGGGGGTTTGCAGGTTTGTCCACACTGGAGATGAAACGTCACGCAGATTTATGCTCGCAATAAAAAGCGGCCTGCTTTTAATGGCTCCGGTTTCCTGTGAGCCGGACTCGGGTTTCCCTGCCGTCCGTCTCCCGATGCAGACCCCCATGCAGACCCCCATGCAGACCCCCATGCAGACCACGCTTCCGCGAGCCGTAGCTCATCCTCTCGATGGCTTTTCGTCTTGTGGCCACCTTTCTTCTTGAATTTCCTCTAACAGACGTCACCGGGACCCACCGCCTGGTTGCGGCCATCTTGATGTCTCGGCCCGTGTCGGGTTTGAGCTCGGGGGTGTCCAAACTGCAGCCCAGGGGCCGTTGGTGGCTCGCGCGTGTTTTTTATTGGGTTGTGGAAAAAGTGATTTTATAATGGGAATAAAGTCCAAATATTGTGGGAATAATAAATAATAAACAAAAATAATTATTTATTAATATCATTTTTATTTATTAAAAAAAAATTATTTTTAATAATTTATTTTTTTTATTAATAAATCCATTGTGGTGGTCTGCTAGTTACTGCTAAAGCCGACCACGAACCGTCAATCGAAGCCCATTCCTGCTTGTTTTGGGTGCGATAGCAGCCATGTCCTAGCTAATGATGCTAACGACGCTAACAATGCTATCCCACGTGCCTTCAGGACGGGTCTGGAGGCCATCATGGAGACCTACGCCTTCTGGAGACCGCCCGTCAGGACGCTCACCTTTGAAGACTTCACCAACATGCAGAAGCAGCAGGGTGAGTAAACACGGGCGGCGTCTCCTTCGCTAACGTGGCGTGCTCGTGACCTTGACGCGTTTATTCCTCATCTCATCCTCATCCTCATCCTCATCTAAGTGACGCCCACTCAGGAGAGACCTCCCCCAAGGCCGTCTTCACTTCACCTCACTTTGGTTTGATGATGGATGGAATATTCTTATTTCTACTACTTCTATTTCTAGGACTGTTTTTAAATATATGTATATTGATTTTGATAATACTATATATAGTAAGAAATAATAATTAAAAATATTTTTAAATAACAATTTTATTTCAACTATTTTTATCACAAACTTCATTTAATTTTATTTGTATTTTTTTACTTACGTAATAAAATATAAAGCTAAATATAGCACGCATATAACAAAACCAGTATATATATATACATAAGTATATATATAAGTATATATAAGAACAACACAAGTATTACTTAGTTAAAAAAAAAAAGTTTTCATTATTTTTTAGAATGAACTCCGTGGAAAAATGTTTCTGTGGAGGATTTTTATGGAAGTGGATTGATGGATCCACACTGATCCTAATCCAGATTAGATCCTGAAGTCTATTGGAAGTCTAAACGGATTCACGCCGTTTTTAGAGACAACAAACGTTGTCAGCAACTTAGCCAAAAGAAGTCCAAGTGGAAGACTTCCTTCTCCGTGGTCCGGTTTTTACTTGGCACGATAAAACCAAAACCGCTACTACATGAGCCCCCCCCCCGCCCCCGCTCCCATCGTCCTGACAACGCAGCGCAGAGGTCACGGTGACGTTGTTATGCTTAAACGCCTCTGAGTGACGGGTGAACGTGGACTTCAAAACCCCCAGACCCCTCCACTAACCCCCCCCCCACACCTTCCCCCAGCGCCCCTGTGAAAGTGAAGGAAAACATGACTTCACATACATTTCTAGCACCCCCCCCCCCCCCCGCCACAGAGCTTATGAGAGGCATGTGCTGCTAACCCCCCCCCAGCCCCCCACCTTCCTCCCGCTCCACATTCAGCCCCCATGTCTTTGTGTGTGTTCAGGTGGAAGCACGGGGACGTCCCCAACCACCTCCAGCACGGGGACGCCCTCCCCCTCCGGAGCGGCCCACCTGCTCTCCCCTTCCTGCTCCCCTCCCGCCTTCCATCTGGCGCCCAACACCTTCAACGTGGGCTGCCGGGAGAGCCAGCTGTGCAACCTGGGCCTGACCGAGTACCCGGCGTGCGCCCGCAGCAACATGGCGGCGCTGCAGGGTTACGGCGGCCTGGCCGACGGCTCCTACGGGCGCCTGCAGGCGGCCGGGGGCGGCGTGGCCTCCGCCCAGCCCTCGGAGTCCTTCCTGCCGCAGAGGACTTCCTCCTTGATCGCCGCCGGCATGCAGGGCGGCGTGACTGGCGGCGGGGGCGGCAGCGGCGGCGGGGCGGCCGGGGCCAAGATGGATGCTTACGGCGCTCAGCTGGGCTCCTTCCCGGCCTCCCAGCTCCAGTATGTCATGCAGGCGGGGGGCGGCTCCGGCGCCGCTTCGTCGTCCGCCCCGTCGGGCTCGTCCCCCTCCTCGGCGCACATGTTCAGCGGGGGCCACCACCACGTGCAGCAGGGCTCCTACAACGCCTTCTCCCTGCACAACCCCTACAACCTCTACGGATACAACTTCCCCGCCTCCCCCCGCCTGGCCACCAGCCCCGACAAGCCCCAGGGGGGGCTGCTCTGCTCCCCCGCCCCCGCCGCCGCCTTCGGCGAGCGTCAGTACCTGTCTAACGGCAACATGGACGCCGTGCACATGATCGGCAATGGCGGCGGCGGCCAGCAAGGGGGGGGCGGCGCCTGTGATGGCCGCCAGTATGGCTCCGCCTCCCAGATGTCCATGCACATGGTGTGAAGACGGGAGTCCAGAAGAGCGCGGGGAGGGGGGGGGGGGGGGGGGGGGGGTGGATGGTCTGTTTCTTTTAGCTTGTGAAGACGCCCCCCCCTCTTAAAAAGGCCTCCGGGGGGGCGTCCAAACTACTATTTAATTTCATGTTTGGATCGGGTGCAATATTGCTAGCTAGCGGCGGCCTTCCTCGCACGCCATCACGTCACAACACGGCTTCACTGTGAGCGTCGGACCCGTGTCCGGGCCGTTGGGGGACGGGGGGGACGGGGGGGGCGGACATTTTGGACGACTGGACGAGTCCAAGCGTCCCGGCGGGCGTCACCATTTTGGAGTGGATCCTAGCATATGAATGAAAGAAGGCTAAATAGCATATATTGATATGATATCTATAGAAGATGGAGAATGCAGTCAATCAATCAATCAATCAATCAATAAGCTTCCAAGTTGTTGTGTGAAAAGTTATGAAATAGCCAAGTGGTGACGTGTGGAGTTGATTGAAGTGCTAAGCTAACATAAGCGCTATAGAAACGTGTGACGTAGCAAACAAAACCTTTCTTCTTCTTTTCTTTCCTTTTGTTTCCATGTTGGCGTTGGAGCGTTTTAAAATATGTAAATATTCATGTGCCAAGCACGTAAAAAAGATCAATAAACTTTTCATTCATCTACTTTGGACTCTCTGTCTTATTAGCATGGTGGCTAGCTTCTACGCTACGGGTGGCCAAAGTGCTGTTTTGTCTAAAAATGGAATAAAGTTATCATTTTACCAGACCGACATGATAGCATGAGGAACAAATTACATTTTAGTCGAAATATTATATATGAAATATTATATATATATATAAGAATGTTTGCGATGGTTGTGTTGAAATCCGTATTAGCTTCCCTCTCTCCCGGGATCCCGAGCCAATCAGCGTCCGTTAGCGGACGTCCCGCTACGGAGCGTCATGGGAACGCGACGGGGCGCTATTGGAAGCAGCTGTCGTTCCGAGGATGATGTCACCGCCTGGCGTCTCTCCATCGGTCTGGACGTTATTTCCAATCATTAGTCTTCTTCCGCCGCCATCGTTTATCAGTCCTAGCGAGCGGCGTGACATAGGTACCTTCAAGCAAGGCAGCTTCCTGGATGCCTTTCATTGCGGCGTCCATCAGGAACATGTTGACTTCCATCCCATAATAGTCATTCATCTCAAAGGCGTTTCAGAGTCCGGGTCTGACAGGCCAATCCAACATTCCTGCTAGCTAGCGCCCCCTAAGGATGGGCGCCGATAGAACCGGGTCGACTTCTCAGAGGAGTTTGTCTGATGTGTGGTTTTATAGTAAAAACCATGGAAAATGGTGATGATAACCAAAGACTGTGGCGTACAGTACCAGCAAAGCAGCACACATGCCGTCACTGTCCTGGCTGCTGAGTCAAATATGGCAGCGGGTTGTGGTGAGTACACCCTTTTGGTCTTTGCACGTCACTCAGTATCATGCTGAACTTGGCTTTATGTTTGGGGGGTAGTTAAAAAGGGTTAGGAGGACACGTGCCAGGCCTTCGCCAGGAAGAGGACACGTGATGCCTTCGCCAGGAAGAGGACACGTGATGCCTTCGCCAGGTGGCATCAAAAGGTGAGTAGTGTGACTTTTATTTTCATTAATCGCACACGTTAGCAACATCAGCATTAGCAACATCAGTATTAGCAACATTAGCATTAGCAACATCAGCATTAGCAACATCAGCGTTGGCAACATCAGCATAGCAACATCAGCATTAGCAACATAGCGTTAGCAACATCAGCGTTAGCAACATCAGCGTTGGCAACATCAGCATAGCAACATCAGCATTAGCAACATAGCGTTAGCAACATCAGCATTAGCAACATTAGCATTAGCAACATCAGCATTAGCAACATCAGCGTTGGCAACATCAGCATAGCAACATCAGCATTAGCAACATAGCGTTAGCAACATCAGCATTAGCAACATCAGCATTAGCAACATCAGCATTAGCAACATCAGCGTTGGCAACATCAGCATAGCAACATCAGCATTAGCAACATAGCATTAGCAACATCAGCATAGCAACATCAGCTTAGCAACATCAGCATTAGCAACATCAGCGTTAGCAACATTAGCGTTAGCAACATCAGCGTTAGCAACATCAGCGTTGGCAACATCAGCGTTGGCAACATCAGCGTTGGCAACATCAGCATAGCAACATCAGCATTAGCAACATCAGCATTAGCAACATAGCGTTAGCAACATCAGCGTTAGCAACATCAGCATAGCAACATCAGCATTAGCGACATAGCGTTAGCGACATCAGCGTTAGCGACATCAGCGTTAGCAACATCAGCGTTAGCAACATCAGCGTTAGCAACATAGCGCCCAGCACCCCCCACCCCATTTTGTCTGGAATAAATCCCGTGTATGTTTGGAATGACAACATTATTGTCATAAAATGGCAACTAAAAATGATCATTTTATTTACTTTAGTTTGGCATCATATCCCGACTTTAAAAACTTGAATATTTCAACTTTATGTGACCAAAGTGACATTATTTTTCCTGGTGATGTTACAACTCCAGCCCCCATGGCAGGACTTGGACACCCCTGGTCTGCTGAGTGGCATGGCCGTTGCAGATGTTGAAGATAAAAGTAGGTATTTGTTGTTTCTAGCGTACTTTGATGTGTGGCTAGCCGGCTAGCGTGCACGTTTAGCGCAGCTGGCTAATAAAGCGCGTGGTCGTCGAAACGGCGTCAACGCCAAACGAGCTCCCAGAGGTGTGGCGGCCGGAGCCTCGCCGTCAATGCCAAACGAGCTCCCAGAGGTGTGGCGGCCGGAGCCTCGCCGTCACGTCCAGTCGGCTTTGTGGGCTGAGATCAACGGTAGCCAGCTAGCTCGCTCGTGTAAACATCACACCTTAGCAGACGCCATGGCGACACATGCTAGCGGGCCCCGCTGGGTTTTAGCCTGCTTGTTAACAGCACAGACACCCCCCCCCCCTGGCCCCCGGCCCCCGGCTAGCTTGGGGGCTAGTTATATTAGCACCTGGCTTTTCTCTTCTGGCGCTAGCTTGTGTCCCCGGGAAGGGCATGCTCGCATGCTCGCATGCTAACCGCCGGCGTTAGCTCGGACTGCAGAGGAAATGTTGGCTTCTTATTTTAGCAAGCTGACACCTTGCTCTCATTAAAATCACTAATTAGTCATTAAAGGAGCAACAAAAGAAAGGAGGGACTGGACGCCATTTTGTGTTCTTTTTTTGCCAAGAGCATCCATTTTGTTAGCCAGCTAGCTTAGCTTCCATCTTGGTCAAATGGTCAAATCTGCCATTTTCAGGCTAAATTGAATATTTAGTAGCTTATTAATGATATTAATGAGCAAAACTCTACATCTTTACATTCATTTGCTCTTTTTAGAGGCTTTTTCAAGAAAATTGATATTGAAATAATCCTGTTTTTGCACTTTGGTGGACAAAGATTGCACTTTTGTGACAAAATGTACGTTTTTTTTTCTCAACAATCTCTTTTATTTAATAGAAATATTGCTGTTTTTCTCTCAACAGTTGCATTTTGGAGGATAAATATTGCCGCTTTCAGACTAAATTCATCAACTATGGCATTTTGGTGGCCAAATATAAAAGATGGCTGGATGACCGGCAGCTCTGCTTCATCTCCAAGTAAGTGCGTCTTATGGCTAACGGGCTTTTGGTTTGTACCTTCCGTCCAGGAAGTTAATTAGGGACGTGGCTATCATGTAGCTACGAGGCTAAACGTGGACACGTGTATTCCATAAATCTGCTGTATAAGGCTTGTCACATGAAATCTTCTTGACTGTATTAAGTGCTGGCCTGATCCTCGTGCACGTATGCACACATGCACGTAAGCACGTATGCACGTAAGCACGTATGCACGTATGCACGTATGCACGTATGCACGCATGCACGTATGCACGCATGCACGTAAGCACGTATGCTGCGTGTCTGAATGCGAGTTTGAGCCGGCAGCTGCAGCTCCAAATAAGATGAGTTTATTTATGAAAGTGGTTGTTAATAAAAAGCCTACTTATGAACATTGATTAAGGAATATTATTGAAGATTTTCCCCAATGTATGTGTCCTTCATGAAACAGGAAAAAAAAAGCAACTCCTGTTCTTCTATGAAGTATTTCAGTTTGTCTTGAGTTGTTGTTGAAGTTCCACTCCAGCTCCATAGGTGGCGGTAAAGTGTATTCCAGTGTGGTAGACCCCAGCAATCCCAATTGTAGCCGTTGTTTAGCAGATAAAAATGGAATAAAATACCTAGCTTAAATTGTATGTAAGCAAAACGCCAAACGGCGTCCATCTTTTTTTTCAATCTGAGAGCCTAGCGACTAGCGTGGAAGAACAAGACGTTTTGGCGTATTTGTTCTTTCTACGTTTGTTTCCGTCCATCGGAGTGAAATTCAAACAGCGCTACGTGGCCGTGGCGAGCAGGTGCGGAACGCGGCGAGCGCCTGATTGACAGCCTCAGGCCGCGGCGGCGGCTATTTTCTCCGCGGCTAACAGTTGTCCATTTCTCGGTAAACGTCTTTTAATGTCGGCATGTGCATTCGCTCGCCGTATACCTGGTATGTATTTCCGTGTATGGCCTTTTCCACTGTTCACGCTGACCCTTGAACCCAACCCCCCCCCCCCCCACCTCCCCCTAATCCCTCGCACCTGCCCAAGGAATGCCAAGTTAAATTTACTAGCAGGACGACTCAAACGGCGCTCGGACCGCTTTTCCCGTAGCATGACTAGGTCGAACTTTGGGAGATTGGCGTTGTTGGCGTTGTTGGCGTTGTTGGCGTTGTTGGCGTTGTTGGCGTTGTTGGCGTCCTCACGTGCTGGCTGGTCACTCTTTATTCGTCATTTCATTGATGACAATCAGATAATCAGTCCATCATCAAGTATCAGCATGTTGTTGGTATCAGTCCATCATCAAGTATCAGCATGTTGTTGGTATCAGTCCATCATCAAGTATCAGCATGTTGTTGGTATCGATCTAATCAGTCTATCAAGTATCAGCATGTTGTTGATATCAGTCCATCATCAAGTATCAGCATGTTGTTGGTATCGATCTAATCAGTCTATCAAGTATCAGCATGTTGTTGATATCAGTCCATCATCAAGTATCAGCATGTTGTTGGTATCAGTCCATCATCAAGTATCAGCATGTTGTTGGTATCAGTCCATCATCAAGTATCAGCATGTTGTTGGTATCGATCTAATCCGTCTATCAAGTATCAGCATGTTGTTGGTATCAGTCCATCATCAAGTATCAGCATGTTGTTGGTATCAATCTAATCCGTCCATCATCAAGTATCAGCATGTTGTTGGTATCGATCTAATCAGTCTATCAAGTATCAGCATGTTGTTGGTATCAGTCCATCATCAAGTATCAGCATGTTGTAAAATCCCAACATCAAATGAAAGGACTTTCATGGGTGACTTTCATGGTGACCTTCACCGATGCACCCTGCCCCAATTATGGTGCGTTCAAGGACTGCCAGAAAAAAGTACAAAAAAAGCTCAATGCTTGAAAAATGTTTTATTTTTTTGTGTATTTGAATTGTTGTCAAACATTTTGGAAATGAAGTGATGAGAAAAACCAAGTCAGCACGATTCATGTTTCACTTTTTATATGTGGCAGCCACTATGGTGCGTTCAAGGACCACCAAATCTCAATGCTTACAAATTGCCTCCATTTTGTACTTTTTGGTTTTCATCCGACCTTTTGTAAGAAATAACAATAACAGAATAACACTTTAGCATCTCACAGCAACGATGGTGCGTTCAAGGACCGCCACAGAGGTAATATTATGAAAGTTAGTTGTTGAAGTATGTAGTGTATATTTCATTTTTCAGTATGTGGGAAAGGTTTGGACACCCCTGGTCCGGGGGTGCCAGTCCATGCCTCACAAAGCCCCCCGAGGTGGCGGGTCTACGGGGCAGGGTGAGGTTTGGAGGTCTTCCGAATCCCGCTTTGCCTCGGGGGCCCTAAGAGGGGCGTCCGGCCCCCGAGGACCAGCCTGTGGTGAATCAAGGATTGGAGGAAGCAAAGCGTTCAAACTCTCATCAGGACTTGCAAGCAGCTGGCCTACGGAGACTGTTTGTCTTAGACCAGGTGTTGGGATTACTGACTTGGTCTGACCAGCCAATCGGAGTCCAGCAGCGCCTGAACGTCGCTGTGTTGCGATTGAGACCTCAGCCTCGGCCGCCGCGTCCCCTAATCCGCTCCCACCCAAAGACCACAGCGTGGGCTTTGATGCCGTGCTGCGTGGGGGCGGCTTGGGGCGGCTTGGGGCGGCTCGGGGCGGCCGGGGGAGACGTGAGGCGTTGACAGAGCGCTTCCTACTTTGCTGCGGGAGACCAGGACGCGTTTGGCGGCTCAGAGCTAAGCGGACCAGATGCGCTAATTCACTTTGAAGCCATTAAGCAAAAGGAGGCGCTTTTGGGTTTTGGCGTGAGGATCCGGTGTCGCTAAAGCGGCCAATCCCGTCAGGACGTCCGTGTTTGGGCGGCTGCTTGGGTGACTTAAGTCTCTGGTTGACAAAATAAAAGCTCCCAGATAGCAAAATAAATGAACGTGGGACTGGTGGGAAGCAGGACCGTGCTAGAACAGGAGAAAACCGCTAAAGCGGGAAAGGACGTAGCAAAATAAAAGCACAGAAACGGAACAGAAAAGTCAGCTCCATGCGTTCGATTCGGCTTTCCTCTAAAATTTGAGCCCCAATGTTGCCCCGGGTTGGACCAGTATCACACGGATCAGACGGGTCTGTTTGCTCTGTGGTTTACGTCGACGCTAACTTCCCATCGGCGTTTATTTTATTGATAGCGATGGCTAAATAAGCCACGCCCCAACGTCTGGGTTTTTCTACCTTTGGGTTTTCCACTGTTCCACCGTACTGTAATACCCTGGAATCTAACCGGTGGAAGGACAAAGCAGTCGGTGTCGTCCGCTCACAGCTGGGGTGTAATGCCCAGCTTTTCAAAGTAAAAGCATGTATAATTTGCAGCGCAGGCAGGCGGCTTCGATGTCGTTACTCAGCCTGTGGTGTGTCTGAGCGTTGGTGGAGTGGAAAATGGCCTCCAAAGCTCCTCTACTCACCTTTCGCAGTGACAACATTTAGCACGATGTGATGACCCGCCATGGCCGCCCCCCGCCCCCCCCAGCCGCCATATTTCCATTTTTACATCTTCACAGCCTGCGTCTGCAAGCATGCGAGGATGAAACCATGGGGGGGAGGGGGGGGGATAAATGCCCTGTTAACAGGTGGTCACAGTGGACAGCGGGTGGTACTTTTTTATTTATTTATTTCTTTTTTACAACGTACCCCCCCCCCCTCCCCCCACCTCGGCGGTCCAATGTGACAAAATGCAAAGTGGAATTCGCCGGGCCCAGAATTGGCCCTGGGAAGAAGCATGTGAGAGGCGCGATGGCGGTCCGGGCGAGCTTGTGTGACAGCTGTGATGTTTATAGGCCGGCTTCGATGACAGTCCTGCTTGGAGGGGGCGGGCGGGGGCGGGGGGGTGGGCGGCAGCGGGGACAGGGTAGCGGGGCTCTGCTGTTTTCAGACAGGAATTTGGTTTGTCATCAGATTCTAAAATCCCTCTGATTTATGACGTTTCCACTGCTGTTTCAACCCCCCCCCCCCCCAACACCACCCCCCCACCCCGGTGGCCCTTTGACCCGCGGCAGCAAACGCTCAGCGGGGAAACGAAGACGTTTGGTGAAATTGTTTGTTTGTTTACTTCTTACTTTCACCGCCTGAGGATCCGTTTGCCGCCCTCGCCAGCTGGCACTTCCTGATGGTCAGCATGCCGGGTGCCCGCTTTTTAGGACTATTGGTTATCCATTGAGACATTATGGACTTCACTCAGGGCTATTGGTTATACATTGAGACATTATGGGCTTCATTCAGGACAATTTGTTATCCATTGAGACATTATGGGCTTCATTCAAAGCTATTTGTTATCCATTGAGACATTATGGACTTTTTTCCAGGGCTATTTGTTATCCATTGAGACATTATGGACTTCATTCAGGGCTACTGGTTATCCATTGAGACATTATGGACTTCATTCAGGGCTATTTGTTATCCATTGAGACATTATGGACTTCATTCAGGGCTACTGGTTATCCATTGAGACATTATGGACTTTTTCAGGGCTATCAGTTATCCATTGAGACATTATGGGCTTCATTCAAAGCTATTTGTTATCCATTGAGACATTATGGACTTCATTCAGGACTATTGGTTATCCACTGAGACATTATGGACTTTTTCAGGGCTATCAGTTATCCATTGAGACAATATGGGCTTCATTCAAAGCTATTTGTTATCCATTGAGACATTATGGACTTCATTCAGGACTATTGGTTATCCACTGAGACATTATGGACTTCTTCAGGGCTATTGGTTATCCACTGAGACATTATGGATTTCTTTAGGGCTATGGGTTATCCATTGAGACATTATGGACTTCATTCAGGGCTATTGGTTATCCACTGAGACATTATGGATTTCTTTAGGGCTATGGGTTATCCATTGAGACATTATAGACTTCATTCAGGCCTATTTATCCATTGAGACATTATGGACTTTATTAATAAACGGTATTATCCATTGAGACATTATGGACTTGTGCCCGCTTTCTCAGGTACTCCTGGCGTCCAAGTGGAGGGACGCCATGAGTCACGGAAGGCGACCTAAAAATAAAAGAATGAAATAAACACAAGTAGCTACCTGGAAAGTGGGACGAGAGTCGCGGTGTCGTCACCTTGCTTTAAAAAGTTCTTCTGCGAAAGGTGTCACCTCCACGCCGAGAACCCGACACGGCTCACCTCCGCGTGTTTACAAAATTAAAAAAAGAAGCAAAGCTAGCAGGCGGTAATGGCAGCCACATGGCAGCCAATCAAATGCAGACGTAGAAATAGTCCACATAGAGACGCCAGGCGATAGACGGTAGAAAATCAGAATAGGAAGGAAAACTGGACGTTCCGCTAAAAGTTCCACTTTCATCTTACAGCAACGACGCTGCGTTCAAGGACCTTTTATGAAGTGCGACATTGCAACGCTATAATTATTTTTGTATGCCAGGAATTAGTGAGTTTCACATTTCATATTAAACTACTCAAAGAAATATATATATATTTTAAATATTTGTATACTTATTTTTGTAATATAAAAGTGACGTTTTTTGTAGGAAATAAAAATAAGAAATGAATTATTAAGTGAATGTCTGGGAATGCACCCTTCCATTCTGACAGTTATTTCTATCAACTCGGTGGAGGTAACGAAGTCCAGCAGAAAGATTCATGTTGGGGTGCGTGCCCCCCCCCCCAACCCCCCCATGAGAGCCATCCATCATCACATGACAGCGCGTGTGTCTCTCGCCCAATTTGTCTTCTACAAATAACCGGATGAGCTCGGCCCTGTCACGTCTTTTCTACGCAGCGCTCTGAGAACACCACGGGCTTCGGGGCGGGGGGGGGGGCGCACCGTGCTATGACCCCTGATGACCCTCGTTGACCCAGCCCCCCCCCACCCCCCACACCACTGGGATATTTTAGTTCCTAGTCTGTCCTTGTCCACTTTGTGCATCTTTGAGTAAATCATTCCGCCGAGGCGACGCGTTCACGCGGTGGCAACAAGCGACTTTTCGAGGAAATAAAAAAAATCCTTCGGGTTGGGTTTCGGGTTGCGTGAATCTGCGGACCAACATTTAGCACTCAGTGGCGTCTGTCAGGGAGCACAGGGTCCGGTCCCCGCCGACTATTAGAACTTCATAAATCAGGTCCTGCTTTTGGCAGCTCGCTGTCGCGCGACGACATGGTGGATGTTCACGGTTCGCCAAGAAAGTGGGTCAAGGGCGGGCGGGATCTTTGCTGGAAAAGCTTTGCGACATCAGTATCTGCTCCAAGGGGGGGGGCAAAGGTTTTTGGACCCAGGGTTTTGTCAATGAATACGGTACTTCAATCAGATGAATTATTCATCTGAACCACATGTTTTGGACCATTCTATGCCTAGAACTTTGTGGGAACACTTTAGGGAAGACTTACTGTTCCCACTGCAGGCCTGCACGAGTTTGCCGTGTTTTCCTGTTTTATCTTACTGACTCAGGTAGTACAAATACACCTCTGACCAAAAGGGATTCCAACAGTCAAACATGGTGGTGGTAGTGTGATGGTCTGGGGCTGTTTTGCTGTGATACATGGAAGCATGAATTGTGCCATGAAGGAGAACGTCGGTGGACCTCAAGCTGAAAGCAACAATGATCCAAAAGACAGCAGCAAGTCCACCTAAGCACATGAAGACCTTGGAGCGGCCTAGTCCAAGTCCTGAGCTGAATCCTATTGAGATGCTGTGGCATGACCTTCATGCAGGCTTCATGCTGGAAAAGCCTCCAATGTGGCTGAATGACAACAATCCTGGAAGAGACTCATTGCAAGCTAGCACCAACGCTTGATTGCAGTTGTTGATGCTAAGGGGTCATTAGCGCTTATTAGCGCTTTGTGTTCAGTTGTGTAGTTTTATTTTTTATTCTATTTTATTTCTAGCACCAAAATACAGACATTATTATTATTATTATTATGTTATTATTTACATTATTATACATTATTATGTATTATTTTTTCATCTTTATGGAGTTGGAATATCGGATGTCCTAAGATGGTGGAGGTACCAAAGTATGAGGAGCGTATGGATGCATGTTTTCAACGTAATGAAATGATTGAGGTTGGATGCCGCTGATGCATACATGTGGATGAAAACAAACCTGGGGTTATTTGGTGTTTAGGGCAAATGAAATGTCAGCCATTTAGAGCTCGATGCGTGGATGTGGTCTTCCAGCAACACTTAACACATCCAGCGACTCTCCCGGTCAAAGTCATCTCCTCTTTTTATGAGCTCAGATGTTTGCTGGGCTGCTGCAACCCGAGAAGGTCTGCTGAAACGTAGTCCTCATCCTCGCTTTGCTGGCTGTGCTCTGGATAGGCAAGTGGAACATTCCACCAGAATGCATTTCACTCGCTTGGATCACATCTGCTTTCGTGGCTGAGCCGCGCGGATAACGTTTTACACACACACACACGCACATACACATGTACACACATATACACACACACACACACAATGACATTTCCATCATTGGGTCGGTGTGTTGTTGTTGTTGTTGTCTACACGTAACGCTACATTATGTAATAACTAGGGATGTCTGATAATTATCGGCACAATATCAGTCTAAAAATCAGTGGATATCGGTATCGGATTTTTTCCCGCTCATGAAAAGCGATATTAATTTTAAAACTACCGCGTACAACACATATGTGTTCATTCCACCACAGGAGATACATCATGATACACATTGGTATCGATATCAGTATCGCTATCAGAAATGGATAGTTGGACAATATCAATATCGGTTTTCTGCAAAACAGCTGATATCGGACATCTCTAACGGTACTAACGGTGCATTATGTAATAATGTCATACATTTTCACATCGTTATGTAATAACGCCGTAATTTCTAATTCCATTTTTTACGTCTTTACAAAATGCAGCAAAATGTTTTCATCACGTTCCGTGTTTTGCTTTTTAGTTGCGTTAGTAGTGACGATAGCCATAGAACAGGAAATGGAACTTTTCCAAAGCATTTCATAAATGTAAAGATAGATTCTGTAAATGTTGGCGTTTGTCTCAGGTGGGAGGGCGTGTCTCGTTACCTCTCATTTCTCTCAGGCCTCCACCATGGCGGCGGCGTTCAGCGGCGGCGTTCAGCGGCGGCGTTCAGCGGCGGCGTTCAGCGGCGGCGTTCAGCGGCGGCGTGCGCTGGCCAGCACGACCCGCCTGCTTTGCCACGCAGCTATTGAAGCTATTTCAACATCTCCGGCCGGAACATTGGCGCCGCACGTTTGGAATTCCACCGTCCTGAAGCGACAAACGGCTTTGTTGTCACGCTACATACGAGGGCCGGCGTGTGCGGAGCTAGCAACATACCGTACTGTGTGGCATACGTGTGCAAATGATACTGTCGCCGGGTGCTTATGGTCGCTAATTAGCTGGCGGCTAATGATCCCACGTGTCAGGACATCAACACACCTTCCCGAGTGTCAGCCAAAAGGTGCGTGATCGGTTTATTTGGGAGCGTGTGTGTTGATGGCTCCATCGGCAACGTGAGCGCGCTATGCTAATCGCCGCCGAGCTCCGAGCCCATGCTGACGGATGCGGACTGTAATGGTATCTAAAATGGTATCTAAAATGGTATCTAAATGGTATCTAAACTGGTATCTAAATGGATTTAGGAGAGTGTCCATGCTAAGGTTGCACCTGTCCTTGCAGAAATAGATGGAAGGTACGCGCAGGACATGCTTACGATGCTCGCCTTTGCACGCCGCGCATGCAAATAGCAGTACACACGCACACACATGCACACATGCACACATGCACACATGCACACATGCACACATGCACACGCACACGTTATGACAAGCTGAAAAATGGCAAGATTGTACATTTTCAAAGTAGACCTTCAAGATGCAGAAAGAAGCTTGAAGACGTCCTTTGTGGAGGGTGGGAACGGACCGTCGGTGCCACACGGACGAGGGCTGCCGATCGACGCCCCTGCACAACTCTCCTTGTCATGGCAGTAACGCCTTTCAATGTCCCATGTTTGGTGATTAGAGCCCTGCAGATGTGAAATAACACCCCTATAGTCACCTCTACACGTCTACTATTCATTGGTTACAACGCAGTACACAACTCTTGTGCTGCAGGTACTACAGACTGCTGCAATATTTACACTATATACTACATATGTTATAGTATCTTGTGTTTTGTCTTATATTTATGTTTTATGCTGTGCTATGCTAAGCTATGCTGTGCTATGCTATGCTATGCTATGCTATGCTGTGCTGTGCTGTGCTATGCTATACTATGCTGTGCTATGCTATGCTATGCTATGCTATGCTGTGCTACACTATGCTGCGTTGTGCTATGCTGTGCTATGCTATGCTATGCTGTGCTATGCTATGCTATGCTATGCTATGCTATACTATGCTGTGCTATGCTATGCTATGCTATGCTGTGCTACACTATGCTATGCTGTGCTATCCTGTGCTATGCTATGCTATCCTACATTATGTTATGACATGACTTGTTCCGTCTCTTGGCCACTATGCTATGCTATGCTATGCTATGCTATGCTATGCTATGCTATGCTATGCTATGCTATGCTATGCTGTGCTGTGCTGTGCTGTGCTGTGCTATGGTATGCTATGCTATGCTGTGCTACACTATGCTATGCTGTGCTATGCTGTGCTATGCTATGCTATGCTATGCTATACTATGCTGTGCTATGCTATGCTATGCTATGCTGTGCTACACTATGCTACGTTGTGCTATGCTGTGCTATGCTGTGCTATGCTATGCTATGCTATACTATGCTGTGCTATGCTATGCTATGCTATGCTATGCTATGCTATGCTATGCTATGCTATGCTATGCTATGCTATGCTATGCTATGCTATGCTGTGCTACACTATGCTATGCTGTGCTGTGCTATCCTGTGCTATGCTATGCTGTGCTACACTATGCTATGCTATGCTATCCTATGCTATGATATGCTATGTTGTGCTACACTATGCTATGCTGTGCTATCCTGTGCTATGCTATGCCATGCTATCCTACATTATGTTATGACATGACTTGTTCCGCCTCTTGTCCAAAGTCACCTGGGATAGACTCCAGCATACTATAAATGAGCTATTGCTCATCCATATGAATCATAGCGTTCCCAAAGCCCATCCATCAGGTAACAAGTTTCATCATCATCATCATGCTAACTGCTTGGAGGTGCTAAGAACGACAGGTCAGTAAAAGTATCATCCCGCCATTAAGCGACAGCTGCGAGGCCTTCCGTCCATTGTGTCGCCGCACACGCCACCGTTGTCGTAGCCGCGGCGCTAATGTGGCAGCACCGCGACGCTCAAAGCTTTTAGCGCCTGTTAGCGCCATCTACGTGAAGCCTCGCCGTTGTTTCACGGCTTTGAGCCGCAGCGAGTCCGTGTCCCGACAGACGGAACGTACCAAAGATGAGACCCTTGGCTCCCAAAAAACAGGACATGTCTGACAAAAGATGGGACGTCTCTCGTCCAAAAGAGGAGTCTTCTGAGGAGTCAGAATATGGGACATCTTCAAGTATTTAGGACACTGTTGGGTAATAGTCTTATATACAATCCATAATAATACTATGAAAATAGCAATACCAGGAAGTAACTGAGAGAAATGTAATAGTCAGCGTTGTCCCTCATTGCGTTCTGACAGGCTATTCAGGTTAAAGGTGTTTATCTGCTTCCATTAAAGCGTGACTGCGCTAAGAAACACAATGGACTTACCCCCCCCCCCCCCCACTCCACCCCCCCAAGCGTGATCAGGTGTACCGTACATGGCGAGCGCACACATGTTCCGTCACGCCGCGTTCAAGTCCCATCTGTTCACGCCAGCGTGTGATTTAGCCTCACGGCTTTAAGAGCAGAAAACTGGCTAAAGCATCCGAATCCGGCGAGGCGGCGGAGGCGGCGGCGGAGGCCCCGTCAACGAGCGCCCCGCCCAAATCAAGTGTGAGAAAAGGAGGACTTTGTAAGACCTCTAACGACACGCTTTACTCCGGGATGAGGCTCGTGTTTCCGCGGAAACGCCGCCGCGCTCGCCATGTGGGCCGGCATTTGTCTAATTTTTCATGCTGACTTAGGCGGCGCGATTACACTGGAAATAGTTATGCTTGGATTTCAGGCCACCGCGCCGACCTTCTTTGGCTTCCATGAAAAATACCCAATGCTGCCAGCACATGTGGTGCTTGGCCCCGGCTAGCATGCTAGCAAGCTTCTATTTTTATTTCACACTTTCACACACGTGGAACACTTGCTTCCTTGCTGGCCTGCTTGCTTCGTTATTACCCTTTACTGTCATCTACCGCCTACTACCTACCGTCTGCTACCTACTACCTACCATCTACTACTGTCATCTACCGCCTACTACCTACCATCTGCTACCTACTACCTACTACCTACTACCTACCATCTACTACTGTCATCTACCGCCTACTACCTACCATCTGCTACCTACTACCTACTACCTACTACCTACCATCTACTACTGTCATCTACCGCCTACTACCTACCGTCTGCTACCTACTACCTACCATCTGCTACCTACTACCTACTACCTACTACCTACTACCTACTACCTACTACCTACTACCTACTACCTACCATCTACTACTGTCATCTACCGCCTACTACCTACTACCTACTACCTACCATCTACTACCTACTACCTACTACCTACCATCTACTACCTACTACCTACTACCTACTACCTACAATCTACTACTGTCATCTTCTACCATTTACTGTCATCTACCGCCTACTACCTACTACCTACTACCTACCATCTACTACTGTCATCTACCACCTACTACCTACCATCTACTACTGTCATCTTCTACCATTTACTGTCATCTACTACCTACTACCTACCATCTACTACCTACTACCTACTACCTACCATCTACTACCTACCATCTACTACCTACTACCTACCATCTACTACTGTCATCTACTACCTACTACCTACTACCTACTACCTACGATCTACTACCTACTACCTACCATCTACCATCTACTACTGTCATCTACTACCTACTACCTACGATCTACTACCTACTACCTACTACCTACTACCTACCATCTACTACTGTCATCTACTACCTACTACCTACTACCTACTACCTACGATCTACTACCTACTACCTACCATCTACCATCTACTACTGTCATCTACTACCTACTACCTACGATCTACTACCTACTACCTACTACCTACTACCTACCATCTACTACTGTCATCTACTACCTACTACCTACCATCTACTACCTACTACCTACTACCTACTACCTACCATCTACTACTGTCATCTACTACCTACTACCTACTATCTACTACCTACCATCTACCATCTACTACTGTCATCTACTACCTACTACCTACGATCTACTACCTACGATCTACTACCTACTACCTACTACCTACTACCTACTACCTACCATCTACTACTGTCATCTACCACCTACTACCTACCATCTACTACTGTCATCTTCTACCATTTACTGTCATCTACTACCTACTACCTACCATCTACTACCTACTACCTACTACCTACCATCTACTACCTACCATCTACTACCTACTACCTACCATCTACTACTGTCATCTACTACCTACTACCTACTACCTACTACCTACGATCTACTACCTACTACCTACCATCTACCATCTACTACTGTCATCTACTACCTACTACCTACGATCTACTACCTACTACCTACTACCTACTACCTACCATCTACTACTGTCATCTACTACCTACTACCTACTACCTACTACCTACGATCTACTACCTACTACCTACCATCTACCATCTACTACTGTCATCTACTACCTACTACCTACGATCTACTACCTACTACCTACTACCTACTACCTACCATCTACTACTGTCATCTACTACCTACTACCTACTATCTACTACCTACCATCTACCATCTACTACTGTCATCTACTACCTACTACCTACGATCTACTACCTACGATCTACTACCTACTACCTACTACCTACTACCTACTACCTACCATCTACTACTGTCATCTACTACCTACTACCTACTACCTACCATCTACTACCATTTACTGTCATCTACTACCTACTACCTACTACCTACTAGCTACCATGTACTACTGTCATCTTCTACCATTGACTGTCATACAGCGCCATTACTCAAGTACGAGAGTCTTTACACACTTTGGCTAGCACCCGGGGGAGCTTAGCGGGGGCGGCTATCCCCCGCTAGCTATCAGAGACATGCTTTTCCACTTTTGTTGACAGTTTAGCCTGGTAGGTCTGGGTTCTAGTGCTGGCTAAAGAGACAGAGACATCTCGTATTCGCTAATGGCTAAATAATACACGGATGGGATGGGTTCTTGGCTTTGTTAGCATGCTAACATGCTAGGTGTGGCTGGGGACCACCTGGGCGGTCTTGGCAGGTGCTATTTTAACGGACATGGACTTGACGTGAAAAATTATTTGAATTGTCTTCCATCGCCAAGCGAAAGGGGACGCCATCTTGTCAGGTGGCTACACGGATGAGACACGTGTTCCAGCTTCTTGCTAACTTGTCGGGTTGCGTGTTTCCGTCGCCAAAGCGGCCCGATGTCGCGCTCGCTCAGAAAATAATTAGCGACTTGTAAAGCGGCTGACGAGCAGCTGACACGGACGCGGCGATGACTTGATGAGCGGCTTTGAGCTTCCCGGGTTTATTCCCGTCCTGTTCTCAGTCAGACCCGACCAGCCGGCACAGTAACAGGTGCTTTGGCGGGGGCTGACGTCGCTCGCGGCGTTCCGGGAAGGCCCAGGCCGCCTCCCACGGCGAGCAAACTGCTGACCGACGACACGACCTTGCTTGTCGTGCTTCGCTTTTGTAGCTTCACAGAACCTCAATCGCGCCCGTAAAAACCGGGGGCAGCAGGTGGGGGGCCCCGTGGCCGGCCTGGAATGCCAAGCGGAGCAAAGGACCCGAGGGCGGTGGGCGAGGGCGGCTCAAAGATGCCCCCCTGGCACTTGCTAAGAGGGGACCTCGGCCGGGCCGTCCTTCAAGGCTGCAGCGGGACGCCGGCGTCCATGTGAACCTGTCACTCTTACAATGCGGGGGCTTTCTGGGGGTGGGCGGGCTGGGTGGATTTAGGCCATTAGTTCTGGGCCGCATGTGTGCTCGGAGTCACCGAGGTCTTTCTGCTAATTATAGGCCCAAATCTGACAGAGAAAAATTAGAGGGAAACGGGACAGCTGCATGGCTCGGCGGACCACTGGGGGGGTGGGGGGCGGGGGGCGGGGGGCGCTTTCTGAGGATCCTCTTTGATTTGACGCCAAAACCTTCAACCCCGATGCAAAATTCCATCATCTCTGTGCCCTTCTAGCTGGCTCGGACCTCCATGCCCCCCACACCGGGGTCGTAGGTCAGTACCAGCTGGGACGGCCCACCTTTTCCCTGAACTAATGGGTGAGGGGGGGGGGACTCCGAGACCTTCATGGTGTGGATGTGTTCACATTGTCAGCCCCCTCCCGACCCCCGCCACCCATGTCACACACACAATGGCCGCCATGATATTTTTGGCACGCGTTCATTGGTTGGTTCTGCTTGTTGTCTACTTCTCTGGCAGGAAGTGAACCAGCAACCCCCTTCCCTCCCACGTTTGCCCGTGTGCACCTGTCCTACGTGGGAACCAGGCTAGCATAACGCAGCCATTGACGATCTTTCCTCGGCTTAATTGGCTCCAATTAGGCTGGCAGGTCAGATCTGATTGGTGGCTGATTGGCGGACAAAGCATAGCGATGCGTTTTAGGACGCCAGGTAATTGCAATCATGGTTTGGCACGGGGGGAGTGGGGGGGGGGCCTCGTTAGCCACATGAACGACTTTTGGCTGATGGTGCATCACATGGTTTGATCAGGAGGAAGCGGCCCATCTCAGCGTGGGACGTCACGTCTCCACTGGACCATCACGCACGCTTCATGGTGGGAGGACGCCTTCGCCGCCCAAGCCACAGGGGGCGCTGTCATCGCTAACGGGAAGGCGCTTTTAGCCAATCAGGAAGCTGAAGAAAGGCATTTCTGGAATATTTAAATTGATCTGATTTCTTGGACATAAAATACATTTTAATGAATTTCATAACATCAAATTACATTCAGTGTCTTTCATTTTATTGAAGAGGGTGTTCATTTAACATTTAATTTAACATACAAATTTAATTTAAAAAATTAAAATTTTAAAATCAATTAAATGAATTTAATGTAATTTTATTGAATGAACAATGATCAATTAATGAATTTATTGAATTTAAATTAAAAAAATTAAGCCAAAATCATTCATTATCTCACCCGTCTAAATACAAAAGTCTAACATTTGTGTATATTATATATATATATATATATATATATATAATTTTATCATTTATAATATTATTACATGAAAAACTACCCAAATGAGTGCTAATGAAAAAAGGTTTCTACAAAGTTTTGTTTTTGTTTTGCAAGCGATATTTGCTCTTAAAGTTGGTGCCTGTATGATCTAGAATAAATTAAATTAAATTAAATTAAATTAAATTAAATTAAATTAAATTAAATTAAATTAAATTAAATTAAATTAAATTAAAAATAAAATAAAATAAAATAAAATAAAATAAAATAAAATAAAATAAAATAAAATAAAATAAAATAAAATAAAATAAATAAACAATAGCTGGTCAATGTTGCGTAACGATGTGTTGCCTTGGTTTGGGTGTCTTGGTTAAAGGACGAGTATGACAGGCAGTGATACATTGCAAGTACAGTAGTACTAGTGTAGTAGTATGTTGAAAGAGCAACACCAGAAGTACATTGGCCATGGGAGCTCATAGATGGATCACATGACCCCCCCCCCCCCCAGCCAGCCCAGCAAAGCCGCACATAAAACATAAAACCCTAACATAACATAAAACTAAAAGTTGAATTTTGACTTTCATTTCATTGCAGGTGGGGGTCGGGGTCGCTGGTGGGGGGGGGGCATCACGTCCAACTGGTCTGTGCTGCGTGTGCGTAACATTGTAAGATTCTTATCTTATTTCCGTGAGAATGTCACAAGTCCTCCTCGGGCCGGGCTTAGCCGTCTTACAGCTGTGGGCCCCCGGTAGCCAAGTCCGGATCCTTTCCCTCCCAGGGCCTGATTGACAGGTGTCTGCCGATCCCCCTGGCTTTGCGCCGGAGATCCTAAGACCCCCGGTGGGGTCCGGGCTCACCCTGCTGCGCTCATCAATAGCATTCATTACTCCCAGGCTGAGGACGACAGGTGCTAAGGCCAGAACCTCCGTCTGCCCCCCCTCCCTGGACCTAAATCCTACCCGCTGTTATTGGGCCTTCCTCCTTGCCCCCCCCCTTCCGCTCGGAACAAGTTGCGCTTAATTAGCTGAGCTTGCAACTAGCTACCCCAGCCTAGACCGGGACCCCCACACTGGAAGTTCAGGCTCACTCTTTTGGAAGGGGGGCTCACTGCTCCCCCCTGGTGGCTGCTCTTGTACTTGCACCCTGCACCAGATTACACACTTGGACTTGGAATTGGACTTGGACTGAAATGTTGCTTAACGCTTAATTTCATGTAATTATTAATTGAATGTAATTATTAATTGAATGTAATTATTAATTGAATGTAATTATTAATTGAATGTAATTATTCTAACAATAAGTGAACAATATGAAAAGTACAAATCTGCAAATATTCAATGTATTTATTCAATTAACTTCAACAAAATATATGTAAATATTAAAAATATAGAAATAAAATTATTAAAAATAATAATGCTAATTAATAAAAATGTATTGCATAAAACCTAACAAATAAAATAAATAAATTAATTAATGAAATGTTGCATTGAATTGAATTAAAATAGCATAGAATGGAACAGTATAAAATAAAAAATATTTTTAATTATTTTAAATTTTATTTTAAATTAAAAAAAGGTTTAGATTAAAAAAGCTGCAAAATGAAATCAAACATTTTCTCTTAGGTTTTGTGTGATCTACAAGTGTAAAAAATAAAGTTAAGTGAAATATTGAATTGAACTCAATGAAAAGGAGTAGAAAAGGAGTAGTAAAATAAGGAAATGAAATGAAGTGAAACTTGATTGAATGTAAACAAAAATACCTGAAAGAAGTCATTCTGACCACTTGGGGAGCTAACGAGCCGAGGAAAGCCACCTACCTAAGTCTAAGTCTAAGTCTAAGTCTAAGTCTAAGGACGGGCATCAAAGTGATGCTGGCTGTCATTTGGTCCCGGCTGCTGCGGGTAGAACACGATGAGAGGAGCACCTGTGATGATATATTTCATGTTGTCGGGCCCCCGTGTGAAGTCGCTCTGCTTTGTTTGGGCTTTCTGACATTCCCGGCGCCTCCCTCTGGTCCTGACGGGTTGTTAACACCGTTATTCCTACGGCATGGCCGCCTGTCACGTGACCCCGGACGCCCTCCAAGTCCCCGCAGGTCACGTGACCTTGTGTGCAGAGTCCCCCAAAAGCCAACATGAGGAGGAAATGAAACATGTTGGGATCGGTGCCGTTTGGGGGGCTAGGCTTGGGCGGCCCCTTTGGCCTTGTTAGGGCTCTCGCTAGTTGGCTTTTACGTTCCTGCCCAGTTGGTCTACGGTCTACGGTCTACGTCTTCCCTGCCCATTGAGCCCACCTGTTTCTGGAGTTCTTGGCTGCCCGTCTAGTGCTGTCCAGGTTCTTGCGTAGCGGTTTAGGGTTCCTGTCGTCCCGGTCTGCCCCTTTGGCGGGGTTCTTTCACAATTGGTCTAGTTTAGGGGTGTCCAAAGTGCGGCCCATGTGACTATTGCAATCCACCGCTGATTTTTTTATTGGCCTGTGGCACATTCTAAAAATACCAATTCAGGAGAAAAAAACAGCAAAAATGGTGATTAAAAATATCATATAATATACAATAATTAATATAAAAAAACACAATCATCACAAGTATTTTCTTAATAAAGTCCTACAATAGAAAATTGACAAAGGAAAGTCAGAAAAAAGAAAACAGATATGATGTTATGGGAATTTAGCCAGAATATTAGGAGGAATAATCATAATTTTACAACAATAAAATCATAATATTTTAGTGACAAATAGTTCATATTAAAAATCAAAGTAAAAAAATGTCAATCAAATAAATCAGCAGTGGTTTTACAAGAATGAAGTCCAAATACGAATATTAAAGTACTAAAATACTAAATAAGTATAAGATATTGTATGAGAATAACATCATATTTTGAGCACAAATGCCACTTGTCTTCATAATGTATTACATATTATATCATATTATAATATTAGGACAAGGAAATAAGAAAATGTACAAAAGAAAGTTGGAATAGTCCTAAAAACAACAACAGAATATTTTTAAGAAAGAGATGAAATCCTAATATTAGGAGGAAAAGTAGAGTTGGAATATTCCAGAAAAAGACGTGAGGCTTCGTGATTGGTCGTGTTGTTGTTGCTCCCGCCTCCTCCCATCCGCATCCATTGTTGGCGTCCATTGTTGGCATCCATTGTTGGCGTCCATTGTTGGCATCCATTGTTGGCGTCCATTGTTGGCATCCATTGTTGGCGTCCATTGTTGGCATCCATTGTTGTGGTCTTCTCCTGGTCGCCTGTGGTGTACTTGGTCCTTCTTTGCTCCTGCCTGTGGGCTTTTCCTTCTGGGAAGAGACATTATTTATCCTACCTCTTCCCACATGTTGCCTCCCGACGTAATAAAATTATTTCTAACCAAATTAACACTCGACCTCTGCCGGGTCACCTGAGGTCAGCCTCCAAGGGCTGCAAACACCTCCAGGTGGCCTCATGGAGGTTCTCCTCCCAGCGGGGCTCGGGGGTGGGTGCTACTCGGAGCTCTGTGGAGATTAGATTAGGTGATTGGATTAGACACGGCTATACGGAACGTCTCCGAAAGGAACCATGGAATCTGCGGACGCCTCCGGCATGTTGGCGCCCCGACTGCGGGGAACGTGAAACCTCACAGAGCTTTGTGGAAATAGGAAGAAGAGCACAGGTTGGAGTGATTTCAGATACGTGTTGTCCATCAATTAGACGCCACCTTAGATGTGATGTTGCACATGTGTGGGGGGGGGGCATGCAGGCGGGCGGGGCGGGCCCCGGGGGGCACATGACGGTCAGAGGGGATCTGAGAAGGCTTGTGAGAGGGATCTCGAGTGGCAGAACACAGCTGTGCTGAAATGGTTTATATCGGCGCACACATGCGTGTGCACGTGTGCGTGTGCACGTGTGTGTGTTTGAACGCACGAGTGCAGCCGGACTCGCACATGACACGAATGCCTGAGTGTAAAATTGATTTGCACATTTGTCTGTGACCATCTAGGAATGATGGGACCTGCTCGGCTTTACGGTTCTTTCTTTGCCCCACTTGGTCAGGGCCTCACGTTACACACTACTTCATTCACTCGCACTACTGCAGTATTACTTTACCCTCTGTAGGCCTCACTGTGTACATGTCCCGGTAGGTCATACGTATATAAGAAACATTCATTCATCTTCTATCGGGGTGCTGGAGCCTATCCCAGCTGTCTTTTGGGGAGAGGCGGGGTCCACCCTGGACTGGTGGCCAGCCAATCCCAGGGCACATATAGACAAACAACCATTCACACTCACATTCATACCTATGGACAATTAGCCAATTAGCCTAGCATGTTTTTGGAATGGGGGAGCAGTTGGTGGTAAACCCTTGCAGTAGTAGTAGTAGTAGTAGTAGTAGTAGTAGTAGTAGTAGTAGTAGACCCTCAGAGGGTTCGGTGTAATCCAAAGTGTCCCAGTAAATCTCCAGGTGGACCACCAGGGACAGTAATGTGGTTAGCAGCTGTGGTATGAGTACTGTACAGTATGTATACTACGTACATACCACGCTGTAAATATACGTACTTCTGATCTTTACTGTCCTCATGGGAAATATGGCGCTAAAACGCTTGCATCCTACTACATCCTTTGTCAAAGGACTGACTCTATATCTAGTATGTCTAGATCTAGATCTATACATCTAGCTCTAGATCGAGATCTATATCTAGATCTATATCTATACATCTAGGTCTATATCTAGTCTATGGTAATAGTAGGACAAATGCCCCTTTAGTGTCCTTGTTGTCTTTTTTCCTACCCGTTTAGTGTCCTTGTTGTCTTTTTTCCTACCCATTTAGTGTCCTTGTTGGCTTTTTTCCTACCCATTTAGTGTCCTTGTTGGCTTTTTTCCTACCCGTTGAGTGTCCTTGTTGTCTTTTCCTGCTCCTTTAGTGTCCTTATTGTCTTTTTTCCTACCCGTTTAGTGTCCTTGTTGTCTTTTTTCCTACCCGTTTAGTGTCCTTGGTTTCTTTACCTGCCCATTTAGTGTCCTTGTTGTCTTTTCCTGCTCCTTTAGTGTCCTTATTGTCTTTTTTCCTACCCGTTTAGTGTCCTTGTTGTCTTTTTTCCTACCGGTTTAGTGTCCTTGTTGTCTTTTTTCCTACCCGTTTAGTGTCCTTGTTGTCTTTTTTCCTACCCGTTTAGTGTCCTTGGTGTCTTTAGCTGCCCGTTTAGTGTCCTTGTTGTCTTTTTTCCTACCCATTTAGTGTCCTTGGTGTCTTTAGCTGCCCGTTTAGTGTCCTTGTTGTCCTTTCCTGCCTGTTTAGTGTCCTTATTGTCTTTTTTCCTACCCGTTTAGTGTCCTTGTTGTCTTTTTTCCTACCCGTTAGTGTCCTTGTTGTCTTTTTTCCTACCCGTTTAGTGTCCTTGGTGTCTTTAGCTGCCCGTTTAGTGTCCTTGTTGTCCTTTTTCCTACCCGTTTAGTGTCCTTGTTGTCTTTTTTCCTACTCGTTTAGTGTCCTTGGTGTCTTTACCTGCCCGTTTAGTGTCCTTGTCCTTTTTCCTACCCATTTTTTGTCCTTGTTGTCTTTTCCTGCCCGTTTAGTGTTGTTGCTGTGGTTTCCTGGTCTTGGCTGCCTGTTTAGTGTAGTTGTGTAGTTGTGTAGTAGTGTAGTTGTGTAGTTGTGTAGTTGTGTAGTAGTGTAGTTGTGTAGTTGTGTAGTTGTGTAGTTGTTGTAATGGCCTGTATGCCGGTGTTGTGTTTGTTGTCCTTGCCAACCCCTTTAGCGCTGTCCTTAATAGTTAGTGTTTGCCCCCCGTTTAATGTGACCATTCTTGTCCAGCCAGTCCTTCATGCCCGTTGAGCGTCGTCCTTTCTTCTTCCTGTGTCGTGTCGTGGGTCGGCCCCGCCTACCCGTTTAGTGCACCCCTTCTTTGAAGTCGTGAGAGCCCACATGTCGCATGAGGGTATTTTCTCGGGCCTGGAGGACAAATGTTGTAACCCTAGCGATAGGACTAAACGGGAAGTAGAAAAGAGATCTGTAAGGCGAGCGTCTGGAAGTCCAAGTTGAGGACTTGAGGTAGCGTTTGTTTCCACAACGTAAGCCAGATCTGGTCCACCCGCCAGCCCGAAATAAACGGACAGATGAGACGTGGAAATGAAGCGGCGGCCATAAATAGACGCCATCAAGTTCTTAACGCGGATGGTTTTGTGTGTCAGGTGTTTATGTGCCGACAAGGCGTCACCTCAGGAGACTTTGGCGCTACGTCGGGACGCCAGGCTTGGACTCGCGGCGCCTCATTCTTTATGTCATTCTTTCATGCTAGCATGTACAGGGTGGGTGTGTGTGTGTGTGTGTGTGTGTGTGTGTGTGTGTGTGTGTGTGTCTGTGTGTGTGTGTGTGTGTGTCAGCAGTCAACCTGCTGAAGGTCAGAGTCTCCTCCACAATCAATGTTCTCCTCCAAACTCCAAGGTCAACACTTTTCATCCTGCTCCTGTCCATCAGGACGATACTCACGCTGGCTCCGCATATTGTACACCCTCACACGCTGATGCATGCAGTACAAAATGGTACACAATGATACACACTGATACACAATGATACACACTGATACACATTGATACACAATGATACACACTGATACACAATGATACACACTGATACACAATGATACACATTGATACACATTGATACACAACGATACACATTGATACACAACGATACACAACGATACACACTGATACACAATGATACACACTGATACACTGTGATACACAATGGCACACAATGATGCATGCAGTACACAATGATACACACTGATACACAATGATACACACTGATACCTGATGATACACAATGATACCTAATGATACACAATGATACTTGATAATACACAATGATACACAATGATATACAATGATACCTGATGATACACAATGATACCTGATGATACACAATGATACCTAATGATACACAATGATACTTGATAATACACAATGATACACGATGATATACAATGATACCTGATGATACACAATGATACCTGATGATAACCTGATGATACCTGATGATATCTGATGATACACAATGATACACAATGATACCTGATGATACCTGATAATACACAATGATACCTGATGATACACAATGATACCTGATGATACCTGATAATACACAATGATACCTGATGATACCTGATGATACACAGTGATACCTGATGATACCTGATAATACCTGATGATACCTGATGATACACAATGATACACAATGATACACACCGATACCTGATGATTCACATTGATACCTGATAATACACACTGATACACAATGATACACTATGATACCTGATGATACCTAATGATACCTGACAATATGATATCACCTGCAATGAATTGGCCAATTAGTACCTTACAGACTTTCCACCTTTATTGTTGTATTGTTGCCTGAACCCACACATAATTCATATTTTCCCTTACTACGGCCCCCCCGCCCCCCCCCCATTACCTCGCTATCCCCATGGTGATGTCACTTCCAGTATTTCACAGCCTGAAGCCAGCGATGACACGCACAATTTGACCTGTCAGTTTGGCCTCGGCCGTGGACAAGATGTTACCATTACATGCTCCGCTGCATCGCGTGTGTGTGTGTGTGTGTGTGTGTGTGTGCATGTGTGTGTGTCCATGGGGACTTCATGTCTCGGCATCAAGCGTGGAAGCATGGGGCTGCTCCACGCCGAGCCCCCCCCCCCCCCCCCCCACTCAGAAACAGCTGGTCCATCTTCATCTGCCTGCCTTTTATGATCATCAACGATGGTAACTTTCATGATTCTTTAGTAATATTTGGGGATTTTATGGAAAATGATCCCAGTGGCAAAGTGGCATCCTTTTATGTGGCCCTCGCTGCGAGTTGGGACATTTCTGATATTTAGTTACGGTGTTTAACTCATGCCCAATCCCAACAACGTATTTGTATCGTTTTATCAACCTAAACACCCAACCCCAACAAAGTATTTATAACTTTTAATCAACCTAAACACCCAACCCCAACAATGTATTTGTATCGTTTTATCAACCTAAACACCCAACCCCAACAATGTATTTGTATTGTTTTATCAACCTAAACACCCAACCCCAACAAAGTATTTATAACTTTTAATCAACTTAAACACCCAACCCTAACAATGTATTTATACTTTTTTTTATCAACCTAAACGCCCAACCCTAACAATGTATTTATAACTTTTAATCAACCTTAACGCCCAACCCTAACAATGTATTTATAACTTTTAATCAACCTAAACACCCAACCCTAACAACGTATTTATAACTTTTAATCAACCTAAACACCCAACCCTAACAATGTATTTATAACTTTTAATCAACCTAAACACCCAACCCCAACAACGTACCTTTTTATGATCCTAAACGCCCAACCCTAACAAAGTATTTATACCTTTTAATGAACCTAAACACCCAACCCTAACAAAGTATTTATAACTTTTAATCAACCTAAACACCCAACCCCAACAAAGTATTTATACCTTTATATGAACCTAAACGCCCAACCTCAACAACGTATTTATACCTTTTTATGATCCTAAACACCCAACCCCAACAAAGCATTTATACCTTTATATGAACCTAAACACCCAACCCCAACAAAGTATTTATACCTTTATATGAACCTAAACGCCCAACCCCAACAATGTATTTATACCTTTTTATGAACCTAAACGCCCAACCCCAACAACATATTCATATCGTCTTATGAACCTAAACACCCAACCCTAACAAAGTATTTATAACTTTTAATCAACCTAAACACCCAACCCCAACAAAGTATTTATACCTTTATATGAACCTAAACGCCCAACCTCAACAACGTATTTATACCTTTTTATGATCCTAAACACCCAACCCCAACAAAGCATTTATACCTTTATATGAACCTAAACACCCAACCCCAACAAAGTATTTATACCTTTATATGAACCTAAACGCCCAACCCCAACAAAGTATTTATACCTTTATATGAACCTAAACGCCCAACCTCAACAACGTATTTATACCTTTATATGATCCTAAACGGCCAACCCCATCACAGTGCCTAACTTCTTTTTACACTTGCATGATGCCGCGCTGGTTAGCCGCCATCTTGGAGCAGACTTGGCCAGGCCATGAAAGTTCTGTTGCACATGAAAAGCAACGTTATGAACTTCCTCCAGCAAATAAAAGCCTCCCTTGTCAGCACACCCGGCGCTCAGGAGGCCGACGGCCGGCGCTCCGAGGTCGGACGTGCTGAGTGAGCTCTCCGTGTTTATTCCTCCATGGGGAGCGGCCTGTCATTGCCGGATTCCTGGGAATGAAGTATGGCGCTCTCGCACATTTCACGCTCATCGGCCTGATGGATCCGGCCCGGACGTGACGCTGGAAGACCGGCCCGGGGTGGGGGGGGGTCGGGGGTAGACAATCGATGTTGGAGATGACAGGCGCTCCCAGGGAGGTGTGGAGTTATTCCCGACGTCTAATTCCAGCGGCAACAACCACACAGGAGGGCTGACTTGGGGGCTTTCAGGAAGAAATGAAGCAGGAGGGGGGATTCACTGTCTCTTAACACATTCATGGAAAAACACTTCCAACATTCCCAATCAATGATTGTTGGCGAGCCACGCATATAAAATATAATAAAAGCCTATGATTAATATCCACTATTTCAACTTTCTTCTTAAATAATCTTTGTAATTTTTTGCTGGTAATACTATGGCATGAAGTTCTGGAATACTTCAAGTCTATGTTGCTGAAATGGCATATTTGTCTCATATTGCAAGTTCATTCTTGGAAAATTGTGACTTTTTCTTAATACTTTCTTAATACTTTGACTTAGTTAGCATGCTACCACTTAGTGGTAGCACCATAAGTGCCAAGGCGGTTCTAGAATGTCCCTACATCATGACGTATGTGTATTTGCATTTACAAACAAGTAAAATAGCTAACATGCTAAAAGTTAGAATTCTAGCAATATAGCACTAAGTACTGAAAGTTCCAAGGCGGGTCTAGAGTGTCCCTAAATCATTCCATGGATTATTTTGCATTTTGACAAAAGTAGATTAGGTCAAATGCTAACCGTTAGCATGCTAGCACTGAGTACCGTAAGTGCCAAGGCAGTTCTATAGTGTCCCTACATCATGATTGGGACTTTTTTCTTTTAATACTTAGTTAGCATGCTAGCACTTAGCAAGATAGCACCGAGGACCATAAGTACCAAGGCGGTTCTATAGTGTCCCTACATCATGATTGGGACTTTTTTCTCTTAATACTTTGACTTAGTTAGCATGCTAGCACTTAGCAAGATAGCACCGAGGACCATAAGTGCCAAGGCGGTTCTATAGTGTCCCTACATCATGATTGGGACTTTTTTCTCTTAATACTTTGACTTAGTTAGCATGCTAGCACTTAGCAAGATAGCACCGAGGACCATAAGTACCAAGGCGGTCCTAAGGTGTCCCTACATCATAGGGTCATCATAGGGATGTATGTGTATTTGTACTGAGACAGAAGTAACTAAAATACTAAAAGTTAGCATGCTAGCACTTAACGAGTTAGCACTAAGTAGTGAAAGGTTCAAGTAAATTAGGTAAAATGTTTATGTTTGTGTATATGTGCCTGCCCTAATTATTAGTCATATTGTTGTGAAGATAAAATGTGGTATTCGGACCCCCCCCCCCCCCCATCCCTGAGTTTGAAACCTGCGGGGTAGAAGACATGACGCTAGTAAGATGATTTATTGTGCACATGCAGTACGTACATACAAAGGTTTGCTTCCTTGAAGCAACATCGTCAGAGTAAAAGTTTGTTGGTGGGCGGAGTAATACTTTGAAAGGTACTTTGACGTCGCTTTCAAAACTTCCCACTCCGCCAACATTCCAGGTTCTACGTCCTCTTGCTCTATGATTGGTTTTCCTGCCAAGCTAATAAAGTGCGAACATGCATGGAAGCTGGAATTTAGCTGCTAGCACAGTGACCGCTACGCTAACGACAAAGAAAGAGCCGAGCCGTCCAAAGTGTTCCGAGAGGACGTTAGCCTGCGTGTCCGCCCTTCGTGGCGTCCTCAGTTCCTGAGCCTCTTATAGAAGACAGCGGCGACGCACAACGCCGCGGCGCAAACAAAAGCCAGGACGCCGACGGCTGCACCGAGCCCGGCGACGGAGTCGTCTTTGTCGTCGTCCACCAGGGGCTCCTCTTTGGAGTCGCTGCTCTCGGTTTTGGTGATGAGCTTCCTGGAGGTGATGGTGTACGGCTCTGTGACCCCGTCCGCCGAGGCCTCCGCCGCGGCCCTCACCGCGTTCTCCGCCGCGTCCTCCGCCGTGTCCCTCTTCCGGCGGTTGTTGCACTGCATGAAGGTGCTGCAGGTGCTGGTCTCGCACAGGCGGGTGATGCAGTGCAGGTAGTAGGTGGACACCGTCTCGTTCTGCTGCTCCACGAAACGGAAGGCCGGGAAGTGGAAGCGGGCGCGCTGGCTCTCGCCGTTCTCGAGGACGGTGGTGAAGCGGTCCTTGGAGCACGGCACGAAGAGGTTGAAGAAGCTGGAGTTGGACGGCAGCGGAGAGATGGAGGCGTAGCAGCGGTCCAGCAGGACGTGGTAGCGCCCGGTCAGGTTGACGGCTTTCACCTCCACGTACACGGTGGTCCTCAGCTCCAGGCCCAGGCTGGGTATGACCAGGGGCTGCAGGAAGTCGGGGTCGCTGAAGAGCTTCATGTTCAGGGTGCTGATGAAGCTGCCGTTGTTGTCCTTCACGGCGATGGAGGACGCCGACACGTCGATCTGGGTGTTGTTGACCAGGTACTCTAAGGGGTAGGCGCAGGAGTAGAAGTACTTGAGCTCGGCGTTGTACGTGATGGTGCCGGTGGTGGGGTCCACGGAGCGGATCACGCCGCTGATGTTCACCGTCTGGATGTTGGAGAAGTCCGAGAAGACGCCGGTGCCGGCGGCGCTGGTGGTCAGGAAGGTGCTCCCGCAGCCGTGCGTCACGTTCAGGGGGAAGTGGAAGCGAGCCACGGGGGGCCACACGCTTTCGTCCAGCGTGGCCCGGCAGTCCGAGTCCGTCATGTGGTTGAGGATCAGGAGGGTCTCGTTGTAGCCCGTGTAGATGACCGGGCAGATCTGGACGGCCAGCCCCACGGAGGACGTGCCGCACTGCACCGAGATGTCGGTGATCTCGGGTCGCCGGGCTTCCGCTCCGCACTCGTTCAGCGTCAGCGGGCGACTTCTCGCTATCATGGCCAAAACCATCAAAAGGGTCTTCATCTTCATGGCTTCGCTCCGCTGATGATGGCCTCCTCGTGAAGAAGAGGCTGGGATGGAAGTGTTGGGCTCACGTTTAGGGGTCTTTATAGGCAAGTCCGTCTCCTGGGATTGGCCCAAAACCAGGTCAGAGCACCTTCCGTTGGAGAACAAGCGCATTGTGAGGAGCGGCGGAGCTCCGGCCTGGACTCAACCTGGCCTCGGGGCAGCTCCTGAAATCCGAAGCATTTGGGCCGTCTTGAAATACCGAGCCTTCTTTCTTTTGCCAGCCACAACCAAGCTTTGGTTTCCACGCGCTTCTGGTTCTGGACTTTTCAGCACAATGCTGTGGAGGATCTTCTGTCTTCCGTGACCCACATTGGGCGGCCCTGACCTACTCGGCAGGTCCAACCTTTTTCTACCAGCCGGGGACGCAAAGGGAAACCTCAAAGGATGCAACTTGGCCTGTCATATTTGTGTACAGCGGATATGGTAGGGAGTCATACAGTACATGCAGTATTTCAAGAATGCAGTACACATAGTACATTTCATTTTCTCAATTAGGACTTCATTTCTATAATATTTAGAATTTTGTCAATTTTCTGCTGTTTTTGTTACCTTTTTGAAATATAATTTTACATATAGTGTTGCTCTTGTAAATATTATGACTTTATTGCCATAATATTTTGACTTTATACCTATAACTTGAGAACGTTTCTCCAACCCAATTTCCCCAAACCGTCCTTTTTTTCTTTCTTCATAATATTATGGCAGTTTTATTAAAATTTTGTTTATCAGTTTTATTACATTTTTTGAGTGTTTTCTCCAATATTTCAACTTTATGATATTATTCTTGTGAAATGACAACTTAGTCTCTTAATAGTTTGATTTTATTCTTGCAAAATTACGTTTTTCTCATTGGGTAATTATGACTTTATTTCTATAATATTTCCACTTTGTTCTTGTAATGTTATATCGTGTTTGATTTTTTTTAATTTTACAATTTTTCACAATTTTTTCTTTAAAATTTTAACTATTTTTTTCACGGAAACAACACGATTTTTCCTAATAATTTCCCAACAATTATCAGCACCGATAATTATCGAACATCTCTACATTATTCCCATAATATTCTTTGCACCCATAACACATTTTACTTCCTTTTTCCTTTACAAAATACAATTGTCTTCATAATTCCTGTGAAATATTATTATTGTAAAATGACAGCCGTGGTTCATAAAGGCCCCTGGGCCGCTCTTTGGACACCCCTGTGTGTTGGGGGAGGGGGGGGGGGGTGATGAGAGAACATCCCTGGCCTGCAGCAATAGGACAGCATGTCGGCATCAGAGGAAGGACGATTGTTTGGCCTTGGAGGAGGTCGCTGCTCCACTTTCAAACGTCCCATGAAAGTGGGCAAGTGGGCCCAGTGACGGCGTCGTGTGTTCGGGTCAGCCGGTGTCCCAAATGTGAGGCGTACGGGCGGATGGCGTATATTGGTCAGCCATTGTTGGAAGGGCACACGCCCTCCGTGTATTCTGCTATTGTTGCCACGGTAACCAAATATGAGCGGAGACAAAGACTGTCGGTAACATCAGCGCCTGCTCCAGCTTACGTAAACATGACGGGCTGGTTGCCGGGAAACGATGACGCCGCAACTTCACAATGTCGGCAATTTCCGACGCTGGTCGCGTAAATTTCGACATTTTTTAACTTTTTGTCTTAAGTTTCTTGTAAATTTGTAAATGTCAAATTCATTCATTCATTTTCCTCACAAGGGTGGGGGGGTGCTGGAGCCTATCCCAGCTGTCTTGGGGCGAGAGGCGGGGTCCACCCTGGACTGGTGGCCAGCCAATCCCAGGGCGTAGATGTAAACTTTGTAAATGGTCAACTTTTGTACAACTTTACTGTTGTAACTGTGAACTTACTGTTCGACTTTTTGTCGATGTACGACTTTATTGTCGGAAATTTTTTAATTTAGTCTCGAAGATTTCCGTGTTTTTTTTAAAGTACATTTGAAGTTTTTATCATATAAATTTGCTACATTTGTCTGTAAATATACAACTTTATTGTTGTAAATTTACAACATTAGTCTGGAAAATTCAGTCTAGTAAATTTCCGGCGTTTTTTTTTGTAAATTTGAATTTTTTTCTCATGAATGTATGACTTTATTGTCCAAAGTATGGAATACTGAAGCAATGAGAGATCCATATGCTCATTGTTATGAAAAAGAAGCCATTGTTTTTATTCCGTTGACTTGTTATTGTCACGTTGTCACAACTTGTTATTGCCTTCTAGCTAACTTAGCGAGCTGTTCCCACACGCTAGCTAACGAGCTAGCTTCAGGCTAGTTTGAGTGTTTGTGGGTTTGACGGAGGACCTTTCCATCCTTGGGCTCCGGCCCCCGCTCCGCCCCTTCCGAGCGGCAGCACGGGTGACCCGGTTCACAGCAGATCCAATGTCTCCTTGTAAAGTGAGAGCGGCTTCATCTCATCTTCATATTATGAGGACCAAAGGAAATATGGGCCATGCACCAGGAAAGGACCATCTTTTCATCTTCTTATGAGGACCAAAGGAAATATGGGCCATGCACCAGGAAAGGACCATGGCTTTGACAAACTATTTTTCAGGGGGGGGGCAAGCACCTATTAGCTTTGGGAAGGGGGGGGGCATCACTTGGGTTTGTTTTCCTTCTTATTAAGTTTCATTTCCAGGCTAATGTTTACATTTGGTTGCAACAAAACAAGAAATGAGGACGTTTTTCAGCGAACAGGAGCGCCCACTCTGACCTCTTTTTTAGGATTGACCTTTTGGAGATCCTTTTCAAATGACAGGAAGTCAATTTGCCCATCTTCCCGTCATCCGTTGAGAAACGTTCCCGACGTTGCTTCGCTCCCGTCACGTTGTTCCCTTCTTGGTGGTGACTTTATTGTTTACTCAACCACAGAGAGTCACAGGCACAGGCGGTGTGCGGCGGTGAACAGTTCTTAGCGATGACGGCTGCTGCCGCTTTTCCTTTCATGTTTGTCTCACACGCACACGACAGTCGTCCAATCACGTGCACGGGTCCAACTGTGGCGAGCCATGAAGATACTGTATGTACATTTTGCTAGCGTGTATGTACAGTACCGTGAGTGTATACAGTATGCAGTATAACTACTGTAGGTATCTTCAAAAGTGCCTGTACTGTTCATACAAAGCGTTAGCATGATGGTGACAGTTTGACCCTGGAACAGATGAATGGTGGATGGGTACTTCATGTTAAAAAATACATAAATATCATAATACCTTTTCAGTTGATTTTATTGTCTTTATTATTATTATGCAAAAACAAATGAGTTGCCATAGTGTTATTATTTTTTGTAAAAATAGCATTTATTGGATTTTTAATCATTTCATGTAATAATTCAGTCAGGTTTTGTGTATTTGAATTATATTTTACCATTTTTACCATTTTTACCATTTTTACCATTTTTACCATTTTTACCATTTTTACCATTTTTACAATTTTTACAATTTTTACCATTTTTACCATTTGTACGAGTTTTTTATTTCTTCCAGCCGACTCTCCCTGTCCTTTCTTTCCGCAGTGCAGGCAGCGGAACCCGAAAACAACAAAGCCAGCTTGAATCTTTGCTCTTTCGGGATGGACGCGTTCTGCCCGGCCCGCGGGCGGCGCTCAGGTGTCCGTCTGAGCGAGACGGAGGAGTCGGACGCCAAGGAAGCCGAAGACGCGTCCAACCGGCGAGTCTTTGACCCAGCAGGCTCACCCAGCCCTCGCTCGGCTCTGCTAAATCTATTTCTATGGAAGGAATTCCACTGGCCATGCTAGGAGCCAAAGCCACCCGCAGATGTTCAAGTCGTTAGCTTGCGCGAGTGTGTGTGTGTGTGTGTGTGTGCGTGTGTGTGTGTGTGTGTGTGCATGTGTGTGTGTGTGCGTGTGTGTCCACAAGCGTACCTGCCCATTTAGCATCAGACCCCCGCAGTGCTGGCGGGCCCGTCTGTGGTCCACTCCATCATGCGCTGTGATCGGACCCCTCGCCTGCGTCAGGGACCGAGCGGGAGACGGATGAGGCCCGCCCACCCCCAATCAGGAAGTGACCCCACCCCACTCCCCCACTTCATTCCCACAGAGGAACATCATCATCTTTAAGAAACGTTTGTGTCCAGGCCACAACATCCAGCGAGTGGCTGAGCCAAGGTCAACGTCAAACGCGTCCCCTTTGATGTCCAGCCTGACCACGTGACCTGTGACCTGTGACCTTTGACCCCGGGGGGGACCACACAAGGCAGTGCAGCAGGTGACGATGATTTCTTTTTGTTTGTTTTACGAGTCTGGCAGGCAGGTGGCGCTCAGGAGACCCCCACCACCCACGACCCAACTCAGGGTGTCCAAAGTGCGGCCCGGGGCCACTTGCCAGTACCTGCAATTCTTTCATTGGCCCGCCGCATCTTACACAAATGTAATTTAACCAGAAAACTAAAAATAAAAAGGGGAGTATTTTCCAACAATGAAGTCAAAAGACTGAAAGGAAAACGAAAAAGTCGAGAATAAGGTCATAATATTACGAGTACTAAGTAGTACAGTATAGTAAGTAGTATAACTTTAAGATGCTAAAGGAAGAAAATGTTATTGTTTTGAAGATGGAGTTTTATGAAAGGAAAAATATATCATGTTGTTAAAGTATTATGACATACAAACTAAAGTACTTTGGGTTAAATATGGTTGCAGAAAAACTTATCATGTTATTAGAATAAAGTAACAGAAAAAATGACAAAAACAGCCATAATTTTACTAGAATAAAGTCAAAATATTGAAATATTTCTTGTCTTCTATCAAGAAAAAGATGCGATTTTACAAGAATCAATTTGTAATATGTCATTTTAGTAGCATTGAGTTGAAATTTTAAAAGAAAAATAATATATATATTTTTATTTTAATATAATAAAATAATATTCAATGGCTGTAATATTATAACAAACAAACAAAATGAATTCAAGTTGTCATTTGGGGAAAATCTGGTTGCAGAAATGTTACCAGAATAAAAAATAAAAGTCCAATTATTATGACAATAAAGTCATAGTAATTATTAAAGTGTAATTATGAAAGCATTTTGCGTCTGGTCTATTCTGCTGTTTCTCTGCCTTTGTTGATTATTGTCTCCTTTCTAGTCCTTCTTATGATGTTTATTGTCCACGATGTCTTTGCATTTTATTTCTAAGATGAAAATGTCCAGTTAAGATTAAGATTAAGATTAAGATTAAGATTAAGATTAAGATTAAGATTAAGATTAAGATTAAGATTTCCTTTATTTGTCCCTCAGCGGGGCCATTTGTCTGATCACGTAGTTACCATGAAGACCTGAGGAGGAGCGATGGCAATCCAGACATTCTACGGCTGGAGCTACGTTGCATGTACGGAATGCACATGGAAGCTTGTTCTGCTCCACAGACGCAGCGGTAGCTTGACACCCAGCTTGGGTCCAAGTTCTCCAGACCCGACTCCCATGGACATCGTTGTTGCTTCTCAAAGTTGCTGAGAATTGTCTGCAAACCCAGATGGTGGATCACAGAGGATGGCAGAAGCTTCCATTTGGGAAAGCCATCAGGCGTACTTTACACGTGTGACCTTCTTGTGTCCACATGCAGTAAATACAAGTCTCCCAGGTACCCGGATGCGCCTCAGACCTCCACGGGGACGCCACAAAATGGGAAACATGGCGTTTGGAGAACATCTGGAGTCCAGTACGTACTTTATCAGTTTCCTGTCCCACTGGACTTTTATTTGAAACAGTTGACCCTCACAAGTCCAACGGTTTGGCCATCAAACGTTCCCGAAGCTAACCCGGACTCCGGCCTGAACAGCAACGCCATCCCTTAAAGCCCAACCCCAGTCCTCAATTTTTAGCCTTACACCTAGCCCTAACCTTAGCCTAACAGCTAACCCCAGCCAGAACTACACACCCAGCCCCCCAGCCATTCATCTAAACTCTAACCCAAGACCCAACCCCAAAACAAAAGGCAGCCAAACTCTAACCCGAGTCCCAGCCTTACACCTAGCCCTTAGCCCAGCCTAGCCCTTAGCCCAGCCTAGCCCTTAGCCCAGCCTAGCCCTTAGCCCAGCCTAGCCCGTAGCACAGCCTAGCCCTTAGCCCAGCCTAGCCCTTAGCCCAGCCTAGCCTTTAGCCCAGCCTAGCCCTTAGCCCAGCCTAGCCCTTAGCCCAGCCTAGCCCTTAGCCCAGCCTAGCCCTTAGCCCAGCCTAGCCCTTAGCCCAGCCTAGCCCTAATCCCAGCCTAGCCCTAATCCCAGCCTAGCCCTTAGCCCAGCCTAGCCCTAATCCCAGCCTAGCCCTTAGCCCAGCCTAGCCCTTAGCCCAGCCTAGCCCTAATCCCAGCCTAGCCCTTAGCCCAGCCTAGCCCTTAGCCCAGCCTAGCCCTAATCCCAGCCTAGCCCTTAGCCCAGCCTAGCCCTTAGCCCAGCCTAGCCCTTAGCCCAGCCTAGCCCTTAGCCCACCATGAACGCTAAGCCCAGCCTTAACAGTCATGCCGTCCCCCAGCCCTTAACCTAAGCCCAAACCCAAACCTGAGCCCTTCACCCAGTGTCCAGCTCATCAATCAGATGGGATCGTTGGTTGGGGTCCGTAGTGTCCAAGTCTGACCTGCAGGGGATCCCTTACCGATCCGCTTCTACTTTGGAATCAATCTTTTGTTTCTCCACCCAGCAGAGAAGACAAAGGCATCTGTCCAAGGAGAACCCTACTTTCTTCTCAGATGTTTCTGTTTGGGGGGGCACATCATTGAGAAGCACGACCCTAACACTGACCCAGATCTTGGCCCCAATTGCCACCATCCCTTAAACCACAAACCCGCTCCAACCCTAAGCCCAGGACAAACACACACACACACACACACACGCACACACACACACACACAGGGTCTATTGTAGCAAGTTGTGTGAGTGTGGTCACTTTTCAAGCGTGTTTGTGCGGCTTTGGTTTTTAGCGTCAGGTGCAAACGTGTTTGTTTGTCCAGCTGTTTGGTGGGGAAAACCTGATCCTACGTGACCTCGTGTTGCTACAGCTGCTCCTGGATCAGAACCAGCTGCACCCTTTCCCCACGATGACAGCCTAGTCCGGATCACAAGGCAGTTTCTAGAATTCTCGTAGCTGCTGTCCGACAACCCAACATTTAGTGTTGAGGTTGGGGTTTGGGTTGGAATTAGGGTTGCAGTAGGGTTGGGGTTAGAGTTAGGGTTGGGGTTAGGGTTGGGGTTAGGGTTGGGGTTAGGGGTTAGTGCATTAACAGCAAGTTGAAAAAAAAACTGAAAAAACGCCATACTAACCCCTTACGTTTTTTGTCAAAAATCACCAAATTCAAACACTGGTATTTTATGCCATTTTTGGCTGCTTCTCGGGCCCCTAATGCATGTGTGAGAAGTGTCCTGTGTTTTTGTGACCAGAAAAGTGCATTAGCAACAAGTTGAAAAAATTGAAAAAAAAAACGCCATACTAACCCCTTACGTTTTTTGTCAAAAATTACCAATTTCAAACACTGGCATTTTATGCCATTTTTGGGTGCTTCTCAGGCTCCTGATGCGTGTGTGTGAGGTTTTTTGTGTTTTTTTCACCAGAAAAGTGCATTAGCAGCAAGTTGAAAAACCAGAAAAAAACGACATACTAACCCCTTACGTTTTTTGTCAAAAATCACCAAATTCAAACACTGACATTTGATGCAATTTTTGGGTGCTTCTCAGGCCCCTGATGCGTGTGTGTGAGGTTTTTTGTGTTTTTTTCACCAGAAAAGTTTATTAGCAGCAAGTTGAAAAAACTGAAAAAAAACGACATACTAACCCCTTACGTTTTTTGTCAAAAATCACCAATTTCAAACATTGGCAATTTATGCCATTTTTGGGTGCTTCTCAGCCCCTTAATGCATATGTGTGAGGTTTTTTGTGTTTTTTTGCCCAGAAAAGTGCATTAGCAACAAGTTGAAAAAAAAACAGAAAAAATGACTTACTAACCCCTTACGTTTTTTGTCAAAAATCACCAAATTCAAACACTGGCATTTTATGCCATTTTTGGGTGCTTCTCAGACCCCTGATGCGTGTGTGTGAGGTTTTTTGTGTTTTTTTCACCAGAAAAGTGCATTAGCAGCAAGGTGAAAAACCAGAAAAAAAACGCCATACTAACCCCTTACGTTTTTTGTCAAAAATCACCAAATTCAAACACTGGCATTTTATGCCATTTTTGGGTGCTTCTCAGGCCCTTAATGAGTGTGTGTGAGGTTTTTTGTGTTTTTTTCACCAGAAAAGTTTATTAGCAGCAAGTTGAAAAAACTGAAAAAAACGACATACTAACCCCTTACGTTTTTTGTCAAAAATCACCAAATTCAAACACTGGCATTTTATGCCATTTTTGGGTGCTTCTCGGCCCCCTAATGCATATGTGTGAGGTTTTTGTGTTTTTTTGCCCAGAAAAGTGCATTAGCAGCAAGTTGAAAAACCAGAAAAAAACACCATACTAACCCCTTACGTTTTTTGTCAAAAATCACCAATTTCAAACACTGGCATTTTATGCCATTTTTGGGTGCTTCTCAGGCCCCTGATGCGTGTGTGTGAGGTTTTTTGTGTTTTTTTGCCCAGAAAAGTGCATTAGCAACAAGTTGAAAAAACTGAAAAAAACGCCATACTAACCCCTTACGTTTTTTGTCAAAAATCACCAAATTCAAACACTGGCATTTTATGCCATTTTTGGGTGCTTCTCAGGCCCCTGTTGAGTGTGTGTGAGGTTTTTTGTGTTTTTTTCACCAGAAAAGTGCATTAGCAGCAAGTTGAAAAACCAGAAAAAAACGACATACTAACCCCTTACGTTTTTTGTCAAAAATTACCAAATTCAAACACTGGCATTTTATGCCATTTTTGGGTGCTTCTCAGGCCCCTGATGCGTGTGTGTGAGGTTTTTTGTGTTTTTTTTCACCAGAAAAGTGCATTAGCAACAAATTGAAAAAAACAGAAAAAAAACGACATACTAACCCCTTACGTTTTTTGTCAAAAATTACCAAATTCAAACACTGGCATTTTATGCCGTTTTTGGGTGCTTCTCGGCCCCCTAATGCATATGTGTGAGGTTTTTTGTGTTTTTTTCACCAGAAAAATGCATTAGCAACAAGTTGAAAAAAACTGAAAAAAACGCCATACTAACCCCTTACGTTTTTTGTCAAAAATCACCAAATTCAAACACTGGCATTTTATGCCATTTTTGGGTGCTTCTCAGGCCCCTGTTGAGTGTGTGTGAGGTTTTTTGTGTTTTTTTCACCAGAAAAGTGCATTAGCAGCAAGTTGAAAAAACTGAAAAAAAACGACATACTAACCCCTTACGTTTTTTGTCAAAAATCACCAAATTCAAACACTGACATTTTATGCCATTTTTGGGTGCTTCTCGGCCCCCTAATGCATATGTGTAAGGTTTTTTGTGTTTTTTTCACCAGAAAAGTTTATTAGCAACAAGTTGAAAAAACAGAAAAAAAATGACATACTAACCCCTTACGTTTTTTGTCAAAAATAACCCCCTGTGGTGCCAAAAGGTCAAATGTCAACATTTCGGTTCCGTGCATCAAACCCCGACATGCAACACACAAGCCAGGTGCTGTGCTTGGCGCTGACGCCGCACTCGTGTGGGCGCCGCACAACCATCGAGTGTGCTCACGTTCAGGTGTGAAGGCAAACAGCACCGATACACACACTCGGCACTAAATACACACACACACACACACACACACACACACACACACACACACAATAAAGGTCCGCTTTATGAGCTGTGGCTTGATTCCATCCTGCAGTCCAAACCAACGCTACAGCTGCTCTGGAGAGCTCGGTGGGCCTCTGTGGGTGCACAGCAGGTGTATGGATATACACACACACACACACACATGCACACACATATGTATACTCACACACACACACACGTATAAAAGAATAACAA